>NC_141992.1:33116707-33419737 GCF_049901715.1 Pseudonaja textilis | reverse complement strand
TAGTAACATCAGCACTATCTAGCAGCAATCAGCACATTTGTCCCTAATTTCCAGTAACAATTAGTAAAATATACTATAATTAGTATAATTAATAGTTCCTAAATTCCCTTTTTCCCAAGCTTTGCCTTGCCCAGTGATATGTCTGTGGTTTTACTTGAGCAAGCATTCGTGATCCTTTCACACTAGCGGCCCATATGCTTCTAAATTTTAGATATATTTCTAACATAAAGGTGTTAGGGGAGGGAGATATCAGCTTTCCATCACTTTAAGAAACAAATATAGAAATAATAAATATTTCAAGCTGTGGCTTTTCACTGCCTGCCTCCTGGCGACGACAGGGTCTGAACTCAGAGCCCTGGGCCTTCTCATGGTAAATAAATAAACACACGGACACAGTGTTTACTCGGGATGAAAAGGCACTTTAATAATGGTGGGTACTCCTTTTATAGGCTACTTGCACACGTCATAGCAGAAACAAAGAAGCTTTCTACATAATTATGCTAATGCAAAAACTATACCATAGCTGGTGTCTTATCGCCCCTACTTCTTAGCCCCGCCCAGTTACTTTTATCTCCCATATAACTTTCGTTTCCTCAGCCACTTACTTTTATCTCCCATATAACTTTCGTTTCTTCAGCCAGTATTTTTCCACACAGTCAGCACTTTATCACATGGCAACATTAGATTGTCCATCCATCACTTTTATAAGGTTGACCATTGCAACATTTAGCGTAACAGTACATTGCAACATCAAGCAACAATTGATCATGGAGTAGTTTGGCCACAAAACATTTGCTCTTTAAAACACAGCAAATGCCATGTGAATTTAAAACTACAGTACCAATCTGTCTTTGTTTTGTTTTCTTCCTGTCTTTTGCATTACTTATCTTTTTTTCTGAGGAAGGATTTTTAAGAACTCAGTATTTGCACATGTATTTTGCAATTTACTCTATTTTGTCTATATTCTAGATATTACTCTGGGAAGGCATTTTTTTTAAAGTACTGTAAAATGCCTTGAAATCAAGCTCCACGTTTGATAAATTGATACAATCATGCAGTTTTGTTGCAGGAAATTACAAGACTCAGACCTTGGAATCAGAAATAGTTTTATTTGCACAAAGGTTCCGATGCAATTTAGCCAAAGCAACATCTGAACAACTTCCTATAGATTTTACACTCACATATATTTACTTGAAACACAGCCCCTTGTTTCTAGGCTACAGTAGCAAAATAGTTCCCCCTCTCACTAATCTATGTCAAAGGCGAATTTCCACAGCTTCTAGTTTCCGGCAGTGTGCTTGTAGTTTTGTTGCAAGATTATCTGCAACAAAGCTTCCTGCTTGACAAATATGAGTGACCTGCAGATGATCCTGTGGTTTAGCATTTCACATTTCCTTGTTCTTTCTCTTGCTAATACACTTATTTCACTATCTATAAGACTTATATCATTATTTCTCTAAAATCAATATATTTCTTCTTTTATGTCCTGCTTTAGTTTTAATGGCAATCTGCAGAAGTAATTTGCTACTATATTTCAAGCTTTTAAAAATTATTTTCTAATCCATCCTTTGTCTCTTGGCATTTTCCCATCCAAGAAGTGGGCCCAGCCCTTTTTAGTTTCAGAGATAAAGATCACCATCTGCCAAGACATGTGGATAAGGAAGTGAATAATACAAAAGGAAATAACATATTTTGATTTAGGACTTAAGATTTGTTTTATGATTTCCATTGCACTAAATCAGAAGGGCTTGTGTGCCTATATGTTGGAAAATCATAATTTATAAGTTTGCAAGAAAGCAGCTCCAATGAAAATGTCAATTCAGTTCACGTCCTACCTATGTACCTTTATGCTGCCTCTTAATAGTTGGACAAAATGGATGTCTAAGAAGAATGAGACAAATTGTAGGAAAAGAAAAGTGCATTCCCTGAAGTTTCATTTGACAATATGTAGGAAAGGCTCAAATTTGAGAATGATAGCCAGTTTGGTGTAATGGTTAAGGGTTCAAGCTAGAAACCAGATGACTAGTCCTGCCAAAGCCAGTTGGGTAACTGGACCAGTCACTTTCAGCTCTAGGAGGCAGGCAATGGCAAACCACTTCTTAAATCTTGCTAAGAAAACTGATGGTCACCAGGCCTCAACGATGGCCCCAAGGTACACACTCATGTCTGAGGAGGGGAGGGTGCCCTCCCCGAGACATTTTTTGCATGGAGAGGAAACGTCGAGAATGGAAGCTAACACATCAGAAGAGTTTTGGGAAGGGAGATTACAATAATGGAACCACACTAGTTGTTAGATATTAAATTTGTAGCGACTTCAGTGTGTATTTTTTAAAAAAAAGCACTACTGCCTTTTTATTTGAAAACACGGAACAGCCGACAAGCAGGTCGATTTAGACCTCCGAAACTGGGTAGAGATGTCCCCTTTGTCCCGATATCACCATCAGCTTGAGCCATTGCTCATTTCTCAAAAAGGGGGCGGGGGAGGCAAAAATATCAAGGAGTGGGCGAATGGATGGGTCCACTGGCGGGTCGTGGTTTGAAGGTCGGCTCTTACTCCCACGCGTTTCTATCTCTTGTTAACGTGGCAGAGCGAGTCTGCAGCGGTACTCCCCGCGCAAGGGTCCCTCTGCCTGGTCGCCCCTCCCGACTCGGAGAGGCCAGCGACAGTCATGTGGCTCCCTCCCTCCGCCACCTCGCTGTGGTGAGGTAGCCAAGGGGCGGGTCCGGAGCCCGCGCAAGCGAAGAAAAGCTGCTGCTCGCCGTTCTCCTTGTCAGAGCGGCAGAGCAATGTCGAACTGTAACCGGGAAGGCGCCCTTAAGCGGGCCCGGCCTATCAGCCCAGCCGATGACTTCCAGACGCCTCAAAAGCGCGGCGTTACCGCTGTACACTCGGCGGGTTCCGTTCACCTCTGTCCTCGGTTCTGGGACACGGAGCAGCTGTGCGCCTTCCTTCAGGCTCAGGGCTTGGAAGATGCGGAGCTGCAGTGTTTTCGAGGTGCGCGGGAAAGCCGGCAAGTGGAACGGTGGGCCGGGCCGCGGGAAACCTTTATTTGAGGAGGGAAAGGTTTATTGAGGAGCCGCCACCTAGTGTTGCTATGGGCGGTTACTGGGTATTTGCCGAAAGAAGGAATAAAATATAATAGTATTAGATTAGATTAGATTAGATTAGAATAGAATAGAATAGAATAGAATAGAATAGAATAGAATAGAACTCTTTATTGGCCAAGTGTGATTGGACACACAAGGAATTTGTCTTTGGTGCACATACTCTCAGTGTACATAAAAAACATAAAAAGAAGAAAAAATATATTCATCAAGAATCATAAGATACAACACTTAGTGATAGTCATAGGTTATTAATAAGCAATCAAAACATACCAGCAAATAAATAAAACAATATAAATTATAAAGATACAAGCAACGTGGTTATAGTCATAAGTGGGAGGAGATAGGTAATAGGAAGGATGAGGAGAATAATAGTAATACAGTCTTAGTAATAGTTTGACAGCGTTATGGGAATTAGTTGTTTAGTAGAGTGATGGCATTCGGGGGGAAAACTGTCCTTGTGTCTAGTTGTTCTGGTGTGCAGTGCCCTATAGCCTGGTTTTGAGGGTAGAAATTGAAACAATTTATGTCCAGGATGTGTAAGGTCTGTAGATATTTTCACAGCCCACTTTTTGACTTGTGCAGTATACAGGTCCTCAATAGAATGTTCCTCAATGGAAGGCCGGTTGATAGCAGTTGTTTTTTCTGCAGTTCTGATTATCCATTGAAGTCTGTGTCTGTCTTGTTGGGTTGCAGAACCAAACCAGACAGTTATAGAGGTGCAGATGACAGACTCAATAATTCCTCTATAGAACTGTATCAGCAGCTACTTGGGCAGTTTGAGCTTTCTGAGTTGGCACAGAAAGAACATTCTTATTGTCGTTTTTTAATGACATTTTTGATGTTAGGTGTCTATTTTAAGTCTTGAGATAGACCCTAGAAACTTGAAGGTTTCTACTGTAGATACTGTACTGTCTAGTATTGTAAGAGGTGGTAGTATAGGAGGGTTTCTCTTAAAATCTACCACGATTTCTACGGTTTTGAGTTTGGTTAGTTCCAGATTGTTCTAGTTGTACCACAAGGCTCAATCTCCTGTCTGTATGCAAAATTTGTCATTTGCCTCCAATGAGACCAATCACTGTTGTATCATCTGTAAACTTCAGTACTTTAACAGAGGGATTTTTTGAGATGCAGTCATTGGTGTATAGAGAGAAGAGAAGTGGAGAGAGCACACAATCCTGGTGGGCTCCTGTGCTAATTGTACAATATCTGATGTGATTTTGCCTAGAATCAGAAAGGTTTTTCTTTCGAAGAGTTTTGTTTGGGGCAGGGCACTCCAAAAGTGATGCCTGTCATTGCCAGGGAACAAGGGGCAGGTTTATTTTCATGCTGGGTGCTCTAGAGAGAGGGCAGTGGTGAAAAAATACCTCAGAATCAAAGGGGGTTTCACTGACATGCTCTTATACCTATACACTGGCCTTTTCCTGCTGTGTTTGGCTTCATTTGGTCTTCAGCCATGAATGAGAGAGCTTGAATCACCACCCTTAGTTGTGCAGCTGTTAAAGTGATGTTTTCTCCCCTCTCCCAGTAACATTCAAAGGCAGCCTCGGCATATTTAAACTCTACTAGGATTTCCCAAAGGTGCTTTTTAGGTCTTCAGAGCTGAAGAAGCTTCTTGGATGAGAAGCAAAACATCTTCAAAGAAAAACCAGAGCATCCAGTTGCCCCTTGAAAAAGCACCTTTGGACAACCATGACCTGGGTGACTGAGAATCTCCACAGTCATGTGTTAGGAATTGTCTCCCACTTACTCCCACAGTGCTGGTAGGAAAGGAATTGAACAAACTCCATAGCATATAGCTGTCTGTCTTCTCAAGTATATTTGGGTAGCACTTTAAATCAGGGGTCTCCAACCTTGGCAACTTTAAGCCTGGTAGACTTCAACTCCCAGAATTCCCCAGCCAGCAAAGCAAAGATGGCTGGGGAACTCTGGGAGTTGAAGTGCACCAGCCTTAAAGTTGCCAAGGTTGGAGATCCCTGATTTAAATCAATATTAGGAAATGACCCAGATGATGGGCTGTTCTTTGTAGTCTAGGGCAAATGGACAGCCCTCTTAAGTCTTTTCTGGGTAAGGAGGGAAGACTATGGGAGCCTTTGTAGTGCCACTGTGAGGAATATTTTCAGCATCTGTTGGATAAAGTTGCTTGACTTTTCTTGGAATTAAGATGCCAACTGGGCAGATTCTTTGGAAGTAATTCGGAAACACTTCAGCCAATTAATGCAAAACAGTTGGACAGAATCCATGGGGCTGTAAGCTGTACTGCCTAAATTTTATACCTGTGCCCTGTCCTGGTTTGGTTTAGTGGTTAAGGCAGCAGGCTAGAAACCAGGAACTAGTTCAGCCTTAGCCATGAAAGTGGCTGGCAACTTTGGTCTAGTCACTCTCACTCAGTCCAACTCATCTTACAGAGTTGTTGTAGGGAAAATAGAACAAGGAAGGAATACTGTGTCTCACAAATGAAGGCAAATGTATGTGTCCCAGGAGAATGTTGCAGGATCCAATCTGGGTTGGTCACTGGGGACCGGAGATTTAGCCTTCCGAGCTTTTGGACTCGTGCTGGAAGGAACTTCTCTTTTACTGGAACGTGTTGCACCAGAATGTCTCTGGTGAGAGAGAAATTCCCCAAGGATGGGTTCCAGCATGAGTCCAAAAGCTCAGAAGACTAAACTTCTGGTCCCCAGTGACCAACCCAGATTGGGTCCATCAATATTATATATGTTTGCCGCTTTGAGTTACCTATAAAATAAAGGTGGGATAAAAAACATCTAATACAAAATAAATAAATAAAAAATAAGGCCTCTTGAGAGATCACTCACAGCTGGGTCCATGTGATAATTAATGCTTATCATGGAAAGAGCTGGTGCTGCCTGCCTTGAAGGAAGCAGTAATATATAACATCTCAAGAGAGAGGTCATCTAATATTGCACTGTATTACATGCAGATCTTGCAAGCCTCCCTTGCTTCCTAAATGGATTTTCCAAATAGATGTATCTGCAGTAGATAAGGCACATATCTTTGTTCAATAGCAGGAAATAACTAGGGACACACAGAAATCACCTTCAGGAAAACACTGAGGCACAACGTGTTCTTTGGAATACACAGAGACACAGTTAAAGTAACAGCAAAACTCATTCTCACGCATACATTCCAACGTCCTACTAAACAAGGCTGCCAAGTCTGAATCAAAAGAAGACTGTAGGAATAGGCTAGGATCTCTTTATTCCCCAAAGTTCTTGCTTTGTTGGTTAGCTGGGATTGTATCTTTTTTCATGGCTTGGGCCCAACTTCCTTTGACTGATTCAAGTGATATTTTCCTTTGTTTTCTTAATGACTTTATTTCTTATCTACTTCCCTGAAGGGATCTTTTAGATAAGATTCCTGGCTTTTGTCTTCTCTGCTTTTGCACCTGTTTTATCTTTAGTTACAGCAGCTTCAGTCTAATCTCACAGGTGCAGTATCAATATGCTGAGGATACATAATTGTACATCTCTGTTCCTTGCTGGCTAAATGATACTATCCTGCTTTTGGCCTGCCAGCTGCTAGGGTTTGGATGAGGAAGAGCCAGTTTCAACTTAGCCGTAGCAAGTGGCTCTGGATTGTTGGGACTCTTGAGTCCAGGCATATGTCATTTTGATTCTTGCCAGGCTGGTATTCCACCAGACCAGCTGGCACAGTTTGGGGCTACTCATGGACTTGAAAATTCTGCTTGTGGACAAGTGGTAATCATGGCCTTTGGACAGATCCATCTCATGCACCAATTGCAGTCATTCCTGGACTGGGATACTTTGCTCACAGTCACTCAAACCCGGGTCAGTTCCCAGATGAATTACTGCAATGGCTCTACATGGGACTGCTCTTGAAGATTATCTGGAAACTACAACTCCAGAATGTGGTGGTATTTGCAGTTCTAGGTGCCTCACATTTTGCTCATATTTCAACATTATTTCAATAGCTCCAGTTTCTTTCCAGATGGTGGTTGTCACCTTTAAAGCCATAAATGGCATGAGCTTAGGCTACTTATGGATCCCCTCTCTTGAGGGTATCTGCCCATACCTCTAGGTAAAATAGAGTGGATAAACACTAGGTCCCTTCTCTTAAACGCTGCCGTCTAGGGACCTAAGCAGCACACTTTTAAAATGAATTAAAATGGTGTGCTGTTGGTTTAATCCAAGATTTGTAGCAACTGGATTGTATTCCAATATCTTATCTTAAACCACCATTAACTCTATCCAAAACATAGGTTCCATTGTGAAAAAAGACCATTTTTTCCAATGAGAACATTTATATGCTTACAAACATTCTATTATGCTGATTATTTAAAATGAATTTTATTAATTTAGTTACTCACCTTGTTTACTATTGGATGATGTCATGACTTTTGGTTTATACTGCCCTTGGACAAGGAGCAGCAATATCAGGCCTGCTTTTGTTATGGTTACATCAGTGCAACAATCATTGATGAAGAAATGGCTCCAGACTGCTTCTAGTCCTGCATGTGGAACTCACCTCCAGAAGCAATAGTTTCATTTGCCTCCTAATGTTGCTATAGCCAATTCTTAATTGATCATTGCTAATGTCTGAATAATATTTGAATTGAAATCACCTAACAATGATCTTGCTTTCTCTAGATTCCTGTGAATTGTCTTGCTTAGGTTATACTATAAAGAGTTTTTAGGTAAGTGGATTAGGAGGTTGGAACTCAGGTTGAACTCTGTTTGCTATGAGGTTCTTCACTGGGTGAGTTTGGGTTATTATTGATTTTTTTTGTAGCCTAATCCTATAAGACACAGATGATATATTAAGTTTACATACAGGCAATCTGTACTTATTACTATCTTAGAAATATGACTCTAGAAATGAATTTCTAGAAAATATAATTCAAAATTATCTGAGGGGTTCTTGGTGCTCTCTGAGTTTGCTTGTTTTCTTGCAGACATTTCATTACCCAAACAAGATAAAAAGATAACCCAAACAAGATAGCATCATCAGTGCTAGTAAGAGGGGTGGTTTGTTGCCAGTTTATATTCTAGTCTAGTGACTTGCCCTGTCAGTGTTCAGATTTATCACTTAGTAAAACTAATGTTTTCCTGGAATGTATTATGATAATTATATTAAATGCTGACCAACCTGTAGGATTTTAAGTATAATTTTTCAGAGTCTGGCTATAAAAATAATTATACTAGGTGATACAGTAGAGATTTTGCAGATGGTGGCTTGCCTGGGTTTGGAAACTAACCAGGGTCAGGTGTGGGATGGGAGACGGCTAGGTTAAATTGTGTTGGAATTGTATTCCTTAACAAGTTTGTCATGAATTGGGATCAAAGAAACAACAGGATGAAATTAAGTACTTTGTTTTTCAAGAATGATAGCAGTCCATTAAATGAGAACTGTAGAGCCCCCTCCCCATCCATTTAGCACACATTATATGCCTTACAATCAGCCCTCCCATAGAATATCACTCCCTTACTCGGTCACTCCTTTCTTGTATCAACATTTTTCTGTATAAGGGACTCCCTTCCTTCCCTTCTTCCTTGCTAGGGCTTTTCTGAGATTACTTTTATCTAAAGTGAAGCTATCCTTGGAATGCATGCCTTATCTCATTTCCTTGGGTAAGCTATCTTCAAGACTTGTGAAAAGTAAGAAGGCTAACAATATATTAGAAAACAGAGTGAGACTTGGTTTCAGAATCTTAATAAAAGTCAGCTTCCATCTTAATGCTTGCTTGTGCTTTGCTCTACTCTATTGTAACAGACTGCCATGAATTAAGGCGAGTGGTGAAGCGAGGGGGAAAGTGAAAGTAAATGCTGTATCTCTTGGGAGTTTCGGCTTCAAAGTCACCTGGCATACCAGCTGCCTACCAATCTGTGCTTGGACAAGCCTGCTTGAATCTTTCTGGTTGCACAGGGGTGGGCAATTCAAGATAGTTAAGGGAGGGAAAAATTGAGCTTAGAGATTTTGGCACCTGATTCTCAGTTCTGGCTATGCACTACTGCAGTGCACTTCTAATAACACTATATCTTTCTCAACAAATGAAGCCAAGGATCACTTGTATTTAGAGGTTTAAGTTTGTGGCAGGTCAGACAGTAATCCTCTAATCAAATATCCTGATACTAGGTTAAAAAAAAACAATAACTGACAGGTCAACATTTCAGAAGAAGGAAATGGAAAACTTCTCCACTGTTGTCAAAAAATCTGCGTGGACTTATCCATGAAATAGGCAAAAAACAAGATCATTGCAAAGGAGATTAATATGTAGAAACATGTTATAATCAAACTACATGGGATAGACAATATATTGTTATATATTCACTTGGATTCTCTGTTTCATAGTAAGCATCATCTGCTCTGATATTGAAATCATAGTCTTCTGAGATTACTATTTCCCCTGCAGTAATATTAGAGGGTGTGCCCAATAAGAATTGAGTTGTGAATTGAGTTGAATCTAGGCGGCTGTGATACTTGACGCTCTGGCATAGAATAGCTTGCTCTGCTCAGTATGTTGTACTTATCTTATAAGTAAGCAAGATCAAACTACCATACAATCAGCAAATCTTCAGGGTACTAGCAAGACCCACATTCCTTATGGATTCCTGTATTCCTGTTTCCTTCCTGTATCCACAGGGAAGTTTTGGAATATATATTGGATGTCTTTTGGTTATGCTAATTTATTCCAGGATAAATGTAATATCAAGTTTATCTATATTTAGGGAACAAGGAGAATCACTTTATTACAGTAATATGAACATAATTCACAGGATATATGTGCGTTTAATTATAATTATTAAATGTTTATGTTGCCTGATTCTCAATAAACTACTAACATGGATTAGTAGTCTCTTCATACACTATATTTTCACGGCTTCTCTGAAGAATGTGTAATTGCTTGAATCAAAGCAATACTGTATTTCAAGTTTATTAATGTATATATTATTCATTACTTGTAGTCCTGTAGTCAGATTAATTGTAACCTGTCAAATAATTTCAAAATGACAATTTCAGAAAGAAATGTTAAAGTTTATGTATTTAACTCCCTAGAACATAAAATAGATGGTTCAGGTGTACCAGGTCTCACTGAATCTGATCTTGAAAAAATGGGAATTTGGTAAGCAACTTTTTATCTATTCAAATTGAAGAAATTATAAGAATGTTATGTCTTCTGCACCTGCATTTTTGGTTATTATTGGTTGCCTAAATACTATAATATATTTAAGTGACTTTCATTTTCAGATGCTGTTTTTTTGGAAGATTTTTTTTTATATTGTTTTGGTACACACAAAAAAATGAAGATATAAAAAAGCAAAAATACAGGAAAAAGAATAAACATAATACATACCAAACATTTAACCTCTGTTTTTAAACTTTGCTTATATCCTGCCCCCACAAAATAAATTTGTCTTCCCATTGTGTTGCTAGAGAGCGAATTCACAAATCATTTATCCAAAATGACAATTCTGGATACATTGTGACAAGTTTCTCTGGTACATGCTGTATAATTTCATGGATAGTACACATTCAGACAGTACACTCGCATCTGTCTTTTGAACAAAAATGTTTTTATTATAACAATTAGTAACTTTTGTTGGTGAATAACAAAGTAAAGTTTATCCCTGATGATACAGCATTGTGTGACCTTTTATTGCTAGTAATGTCTTATTTTTAAATAAGACTTTATATTTTATCTTATTATCTAAGGACAATAGCATTGCCCTTTTAATGCTATTAATTTATATTCTTACCGTCTCTCTCTATTTTCTAATTTTACATCCTGTTTCTGCACCCTATTGTTTGTTTCTCTTGACCCTTGTAACCTTATTTCTTTTAACTGTGTCCTTTTTGATAAGAACTGTTACCAATCAAAGTTGTGCAGGTCTTTTCAGCCTCTCTGAGTCTCTTCAAGATTTGTTCTGAGGGACTTGCCTATCTCTTGGAGAGCCAGCACCAAGAAGCTTTTGACTTCTGCCAAAGGTTTCTTGCTTTTGTCATTGTGGTTTAGGGATGCCATACATCATTGATTCAACACTGCCATAAAGCATACTAACTATGGATATTGCTTTGCTTGCAGGATGTAAATGAGGATATATCATTTTATGCTTACCATTTTATAGTTACACTGTGCAGGACATTGCTCAGGGTAAAAAGAGAAAGTGAAATATGTATATGTTGTTATTAATAAAATTAATGTGGAAATGTAAATGTAACTTTTCTTTTAGAATAGGAATAAATGTCTTTTTTCTTCATGACGTTATCCTTTAAAAATGAGTGATTTATCACCATCGCTTTCTGCCAGAAGATATTTTGCTAAAAACATCTATAAAATTCATGTCTTAGTAGCAGTTAATTTAGCTTCCATATTAACTTCATTACTAAATAAAATATTTTATTATTGTTTAAGTCATGTTATATGCTTCATTTTCAGTGCTACAGGAGTGAAAAAGAAGCTGCTAATTTGTATGCGCAAACTGGCACAAAGTCAAAGTTACACTGATATAACAAAGGTGAACAAACACTTTATTTATTCTGTATGTTGAAAAAGGAATGTACCAAACAAAATTATCTTGTAATGCTATATTATTTTAATACTTAAGCCAGTTTATTTTGACATTGGGAAACAAGCTACAATTCAATCCAAATTTCTAAATAGACTTGGAATTGGATCTCCTGTCCATAAAATAGCCTTGTTAGAATGTAAGAGTCTTTAGACATTGTATAAGTGGTAGAGAATAGACATGCTTTCATTTTTCCTGTTTGTTTAGATATTGTTTTACAATGGTTAAACCACCTGATCTGTTTTCTGCCCTCCGTTAATTTCTAAATCATTTTTATATAATTCAAAAGAAGATTAGTGTTTATAAAATTCAATTAACTTTAAAACAAAATTAATATGTGAAATAACAGTTGTTTAAAAGGAAGTCACAGTAACAGAAGGCCATATCATATGAACCCACAGGACTGTGGTGGTTAGGATTCTGGGTTGACGATTAGTCAGAGACCCGAGTGCTGCTGTGTCATTTCATCTCCAGCTGACCTAGTAGTTCAAAAGTGAGCAATCTTGAATAGATAGATAGGTACCACTTTGGTGGGCACATTTACAGGATATGAAAGGGCCCCCAACTGGGCAACGGTGATTTTACCAGCTAATCTTTTAAATCTGGAAGCACCTTAGGTGCTTCTGACATGAACGGGATGGGATCGTATGAACCAATGTTGTGTTTTGAATTACACATCTCCAATATTTAGCTGAATCCCTATTACATTCTTTCTGAAAGGATATATGGATGTCCAGCATAAAAAATATACCTTTTGTTAATTTAACTATAATCTTTAAATGATAAAAATAATAGCCAACAGAATGCTGAAATTGTCTTTCACTGCTATTCATCAACTGGATATGTTAATTTCTTCTATGCCTCTGTGTGCACTGGAACATTTAATTTAGTGTAAGACTACACTAGCACAGTGATGGCTAACTTTTTTGTCGTTGTGTACTGAAAGTGCGCATGTGCACATGCGAGAGCACGCATGCGTACCTGCACCTATAATGCAATGTATGCATGACCCTCCCGTGCTCCCCCCATTCCCCTGCACATGCGCAAGCATCTCCCGTATGCTCCCTGCTCCCCACACATGCATGGCAGATACCCAAAAATCAGCTGGCTAACGGGAGGCTTGCTCGCATGCACAGTGGAACTGAGCTGGGGCAACGTCTTGCCTGCCCTCAGAGATGGCTCTGCGTGCCACTTCTGGCACACATGCCATAGGTTCGCCACCACAGACCTAATATAACAAGTTATTTCATTAATTTGATATATTTGCTTGGAAAACATATAGCCTCCTACTTTATACATGATAATCCTACAAATGGGCCATTAAAGAAATCAACCCAGAGCACTCAATTGAAACACAAGTGATCAGATTTAAGTCATGCTTCAGACACATTATGGGAAGGCCTAGCTCTCTGGAGAACTCTACAACGCTGGGAAGGGTGGAAAGGAAGAGGAAAGGAAGATGACCAGTGGCAAGAGACTTGGAAGACTTTAAGGACTAAGACAGAGTGCCTTGGAAAAAGTATATGGTCACTGAAAGTCAGCATTGACCTGATAGCACATAATAAATCATTATAATAAACAAAGCAAAAAAATCCAATACAACCAGAACAAAGTTAAGCAGAACATCAGGTCCTTAATTATATATGTAACTGTGAACACAGGGAAGATTATTGCAGGAAAATAAGCACTTATTACCTGCAGTTCTCAAACTGGAGTTATGTTAAAGTGTCAATTTCTCCTGATAATTGAGACCTGGTTTAAGCTTTCCCAGCAGCATCCAAATATGTCTTGTGTCTTCTAATGTAAGAAAGGGAGATTTTTGAGTAAAACCAGAAGTGAGTTCTTGGCAGGATATGAATGGGGACAACATTAACTTTCTAAGTATGACCATATTATTTTGAGAATTACTTAAATTTGGTGAAGAAATTGAAGTTTAGATTAATCCAATGATAAAACTGGAAATCTGGAAAGTTAAAATTCCCTGCTTTAAAACAAAAAAACAAAAAAACAGAACTTTCGTAATATTTTTGGAACAGATAACTTTAAAAAAAAAAACCCTCCTTGCTCTGCAAGCTTTATTTTCTGCCCAAAATCTGCTCAAGATGGTAAGAGAGTAACCATCTATAGTAGTTCTGGGAATGCAAGAAGAAAGATAATAGCGAACATTTAAATCATTAGCCTAGGGCGGGATGTGTGTGTCAAACTGCATCATCACGGTGGCATAACATGACATATCAGGACTTTTTCCCCTTCACTAAACCAGGCATGGGTAGCATGTGACTCATCCTGGCCTAGGGTTTTCCACTTTTGTTTTATATGGGTGGTTAATTTGTCCCTGTTGATTTTCATTTGGGCTATTCGTTACTTGTGAGTCAGGACTTTAACTACCTGTGTTTATCTTAATTTTTTAGAATTAGAAAAATTAGAAATTAGAATATTTCTTGATTGAAATATTATTTATTATAGATTAACTGATATTTTAAATTTTTGTTTTGCTTTTTCCAGGTATTTAATGACCCAATCCATGGACATATTGAAATGCATCCTCTTCTTGTTCGCATCATTGACACACCTCAGTTTCAGCGTCTACGATATATTAAACAGTTGGGTGGCGCTTACTATGTTTTCCCAGGAGCATCACACAATCGCTTTGAACATTCTCTTGGGTAAGGAGTAATGTTTACTTAGTTTATACACAGAAATTGCTTTTGTATAAGTAAAATGATTATGCTGAATTTAAAAAAAAACAGTTTCTGCTATATGTTTCCCATTGACGGAGATTTTTATATTTAAATTTTGCTTTATGATGCCACATATTTAAATACTCTTAAAATTTACAATACGTAATATTTTTTCTTAAACTTTGGGAATCACCACTAATAATTGTAGATGAAAAGAAAGGCTACTTAGTTTATGTAGCCAGTATCTTGAGTATAATGCATTTTATTATGTTGTATACCATTAGTAAAACTAGGCTTTTTGAAGAGAGACTCTCTATATTGTAGGCTTTCTATGCTCCATGGTGCTCTCTCATGCTCAAGAGATAGAGGAAAAGTTTTCTTAATTTCTGCTTGAGCTAAAGAAAACTGGTTTCTACATAGTGTATATAAAATACAGGCAAGAATATGCAGATATTGTTTTCTTCCTTTAAAAATGAGAAAAATATATATTCTTCCTTGTTTCACATTAAATTTCACATTTCACATTATTTAAAACAAAGATCAGTAACATGAAACATTCTCTGTTATATAATATGGAAATTCAGAATTTAAATAAGCCTTATAGCATAGCTCATAATTGCATTGTTTTTGTCACCTAAATTCCTATTTTATTTATAAATCTTAAACTCAAGACATAGAAAAGTTAATTTCTTCCCTTTCTGGAAAAGTGTTAGTCATCTTGCAGGCCGTTTGGTGCAGGCGTTGCAAGAACGACAACCTGAACTGAATATTGATCAGAGGGATATTCTCTGTGTTCAAATTGCTGGACTTTGTCATGACTTGGGTAAGCAAGTTCTGTTAATAAGTAATATGCATATATAAACATACCATTTCAAACTATTTCTTGTAACACTTTTAACAGTTGTATTAAAATAATATACTAATTTGATGTAAACTGTGTCAGGTATTTAAAATGTGGTTGCTGAGCTTAAAGTGGCTAAGGTTATACAAAGGGATTACAAAAGTCAATTTAATTATGAAATGCCTCAACTAGAATTCATTATTTTGACCGATAATTCAGTGTGGTAATTCAATGTTTGTCAACCAATGGAATGTGCCTGAAGATGACATAGAAATAATCTAGGCGGGGTGACAGTCCATCCCAAATCCTATGAGATAGATAGAAAGTCACAAGGTCAATCCCATCAAGTATGCTGAAACAAAAAGAGCTAATCATCCACAAGAGTATATTTCTGCTGCTGCTGATTGGAGCTTTTCAGTTCAAAATAATTTATTTTGTTGTTAGCTTTCTGCCACTGTTTCTTTGGATATATAGTTTTAATTTGGGCTTACAGTGGCAAATCTTATTTTTACCCCCAGCTGTCATTATTTTGTACAGGAAACTATAAAGCTTACAGAATAGATAGTTTTTATGACCAGCAATTGAATTTGTCAGGAATATTATTACAATGTTGTACTTCATTAAAGTTTCCCTCCTACACTGTCCAGTTCCTCAGGCTGCCTGCTTTCAGGTCCCTGATTACTTTGTTCATTTATAACAAAGACCTAAGACATAGCTAGCCACCACATTTGTGTTGAATTCTGAATTTCAACACAAAATTCTGAATTTCTTTACACAAATAACTCTGTAAATGACTAATGTCATTGCTAATGTTTTGCTTTGCAGCATGCCAGCTTTTTAATAATACTCATTTAATGTTAATATTTAGAAACATCTAAAAGAAAGGTAAGGCAGGAGGATCTTGCCTTGGAAACTCTGGCAATAATTTAGCATAATTATTCTATGAAAAGAAAACTAAACATGGTCTTAATATGTGATGCAGTTGTTAGAAAGATACATCTTGTGTATTATCAATTAGCACAAATAGTAAGTCCAAATGATAAGGTTTTCCTGTTTTGAGGATGATTACAAACCATATTTTCAATAATGTAACAAGAAGAACATGCCATTTTTTATTTCTAGTTTGTTTCTCTGGCTTAATATTGTTTTTAAATTTTAAAGTTCTACTCTATAAATTAAATTACTTATTTCAACATGGTCTTTTCAACACAATTAAAACACCAATATTCTGAAAAGAGTTTGAAACTTAAATCCTAAATTCTAATATAATTGTTAATCAGAGAGAGAGGGAGTGGATTAAAAAATGACCAACTCAGGTTCAATAAACAATAAGTGAAAACTTTGGCTTTAATAGATTTGAGGAACATTTGTCTATGTATCTGAGTATATCTATATGCATTTAAAGACATACAAATACATCTTAACTCTGCCAAAGATTAATTGTATAATCTTTACTTTTAGGTCATGGACCATTTTCGCATATGTTTGATGGAAGATTCATTCCACTTGCTCGCCCAGGATTAGAATGGAAGGTGGATATTATTTTATTTATTAAATTTATATGTACTGTAGGTGAGACAGGCTCATGGAGATTCTCAATCATCCAGGTCATGGTTGTCCCAAAGGTGCTTTTCCAAGAGGCAACTGGACTTCCTTGAGATTGTTTTTCTTGAAAACATTTCGCTTCTTATCCAAAAAGCTTCTTCCGTTCTGACTGAATGGTGAGGAATGGAAGGATTTATATTCTTTGCAGTCACCTTGTCGTTAGCACTGTGAGAATAGATCATTAGCTCTCTGAGAGTCATTGAGGTCAATTGGAGGTTTATCTGTGTCCTCAGAGTCACCTAAATCGAAGTGCAAATGGGTGTGGAACATTGGTGGTATGCTACCAGTTCAGGTGAGTTCTGTGGAACCAGTAGTAAAAAAAGCCGACTATCAGCTGAGAGGAGGAGAAAAAATCCTGACAATCAGCTGAGAGGAAAAAGAAGAGAAAAGGTAGGATCGGCCCTCCTACCTGCCCCTGCGTTTTTCTCTTTATCCTCTCAGCTGATTGGTGCTGCAGGTCTCAGCTGGTGCGGGGAAAGCTGTGCACTGGCATTAGGGAAAGCACCAAGCCACACCCACCAAGCCACACCCACCTAACTGGTGGTAAAACAATTTGAATCCCATCACTGGTGTGGAATTGCTGGAAGGACTGTGTTGTAAACAGGAGATAGGTGGTGTCATCCCTCCCTCTCTGTTGAGAGGGGGCTTTTCATTTTTAACATAGATGGCCTCTTTAACTCCTCTTTCAAACCAGTGTTTCTCTCTGCCCAGAATATGGATTTTGATGTCTTTGTAAGAGTGTCTTTGCCTTTCCGTGTGTTTCTGAAAGACAAAAGTCTCTTTTGAAGATAGCAAAAGTCAACATTCTGGTCAAAAGCGATCTGTCGTAAGCTGACAACTCTCTGAATGAGCAAATGTCTTATTCTGCTTATTCCTTGAATGGATAGAAAAGCAACAATAACTGTAGTTACTGTAAATATTATTTGTAATACATACAAACTTAAAACTGTGACGTATTATCTCAATAGCTGGGATTCATAAGCCAAATTTAAATCATTGTGGAGATTTTAAACAAGGGCTTCTAGCTTTTCTTGATGAAATATCAGTTATGCTGGATTGATGGATAGTTTATATGGTGCTTAACATAAGGGAGCACAGTGGCACAGCAGCTTAATAACCCTGGATATATCTGCCAAAGATGGTCGGCACTCTGGCTGTTTGAACCCATGACACCACGTGGTAGAGTGAGCTCCCATCATTTGCCTCTAGCTCCTTCCCACCTAGCAGTTTGAAAGAGAATGAAAAGTAGATAAATAGATATCACTGTAGTGGGAAAAGCTAGCAGCATTACTTGTGGAAGTGGGAACCAGCACCAGACCTACCCAATTGTGAGGCAAAGTCACTGAAAGAAAGCCTAGATGACCTGATATTCTCCAAACGCTGCTAACCAAATGAAATAGCAATCATAAGATGCCAAAACTAAAAAGCATTGTAGGCTTCCCTGGCACATTTATGCCATACTCTTTAAAAAGGTGATTTAACATCTATCTATATATATTTACAGCATGAGCAGGCTTCCATTCAGATGTTTGAACACTTAATTGATTCCAATAACTTAAAGCCAGCTATGGAAAAGTATGGTCTCAAGCTTGATGAAGACATACATTTTATCAAAGAACAGATAGATAGTCCTGTTCAGGAGAAAAGTGGGGGCAAAGAGGTAAGTTCCATTTTTTTCATATTCCTGGATCTTATCTAGATATTGTGCAGTTTACTAGAATGAACTTGGATCAAAAAAGGAAAGGGGCAAAAGGTAAGATCATTAGTTTTTGTTAGTTACTTATTTTTAATATATAAAGTTCAGGAGTTCAGTAGCGGAGCAAACCATTGCATGCAGAAAGGCCCAGGCTTAGTCCTGACATTTCTGAGGGTGGAAGGTGTTGTTTGCTGACATGTTGAGAACCATCATTAGAATATATGTATAAATGTTTTTCCCTTAATCCTGTTCAAATAAAAAATATGGATTACTTTAAACGTTGTTCTAAAATTAAAAACTGAATGCAAAAATGAGGCAGGGCTTCTAAGAAAATTTTGAAATGTCATACAGAATAAAGACACCCAGTAGGATCCATATATAAGCTTTTACTCAGATAAGACATGGAGACAGAACAAATAAAACATTGCATGTTAAAAAAGATGCAAAACGTTTTAAACAGACATAATGCAGCAATGGGAATAATTATGGAATACATTTGTAACAGGTGGGCAATTTTCCAAAAGAGCCACACAAGAAACGGGCTGTTGTGGATGGTCACTGCTGCCCTGCCCCCTGCTGTCCACCTCCGATGCTGCACTGATGCCCTGTCCCCAATGCCAATACTTCACCACTGTCCTGTCCCCTGCTGCCTCCCTTCTCCCATTACTGCTGCTGCTCAGCCCCCATACCCCACTGTCTTGGGCTGGACTGGGACTATCTACTTTTTAATTATTTATGGTTAAAATACTGATTATAGGAATTAATATGCTGCAGCATTTGCAAAATTTTGGAAAGTTACTGCTTAAAAATCTTGGTTTGATTGTTCACCATGAGATAGGTGTAGGTACTGATTAGAAGACAGTATTCACTTACATTTTTGTCCTTCTCATACAGTGGCCCTATCGTGGTCGTTTCAAAAACAAGAGTTTTCTTTATGAAATAGTAGCTAACAAAACAAGTGGCATTGATGTTGATAAATGGGACTATTTTGCCAGGTATGGAAACTTTATACTATTTACTAGACTTGAAAACATTTTTATAAGCGTTATTGAAAGAGTTTTGCCTACAACGCCTTCAACAAAGTAATTCTTTCCCATTTTTAAAAGAACAGGAATGTATTTTTCTTTGCAGTTAGACTCTTTCAATTTTATGTGATTTGTTTTTATGCTATTTGTATTATGTATTATTTTAGATTTAATCTTGATGGAAAGGCAAGCATACACAGAAATAATAAATAATGTAAGGTGTATCCTTCAGAAGATATAAAAATGTATTCATATATATAAAAAGTCAGCAAGAAATGGGTAGATCTTAGTTCAATCTTACCTCAAGCTATATCATGTAGTTTAATAAATAAATGAAGAAATTAAGCTATTAATTCGATCACTTTGGGAAATCTTTGATAAGCCCATAGTTAGTATCAAATTTAGTTCTGTGTAAAGTAGGTTGATATCCATACAAATGCCAATTTTCAATTATTTTCATTCCACCTCTACACTATCTTGACTGATAGCACTATCTCTATTGATTCTGCAGAATAATACACTGCTCAAAAAAATAAAGGGAACACTTAAACAACACAATGTAATTCCAAGTCAGTCACACTTCTGTGAAATCAAACTGTCCACTTAGGTAGTAACACTGATTGACAATCAATTTCACATGCTGTTGTGCAAATGGAATAGACAACAGGTGGAAAGCATAGGCAGTTAGCAAGACATCCCCAATAAAGGAGTGGTTCTGCAGGTGGTGACCACAGACCACTTCTCAGTTCCTATGCTTTCTGGCTGATGGTTTGGTCACTTTTGAATGCTGGTGGTGCTTTCACTCTAGTGGTAGCATGAGACAGAGTCTACAACCCACACAAGTGGCTCAGGTAGTGCAGCTCATCCAGGATGGCACATCAATGCGAGCTGTGGCAAGAAGGTTTGCTGTGTCTGTCAGCATAGTGTCCAGAGCATGGAGGCGCTACCAGGAGACAGGCCAGTACATCAGGAGATGTGGAGGAGTCTGTAGGAGGGCAACAACCCAGCATCAGGACCGCTACCTCCGCCTTTGTGTAAGAAGGGACAGGAGGAGCACTGCCAGAGCCCTGCAAAATGACCTCCAGCAGGCCACAAATGTGTATGTGGCTGCTCAAACGGTCAGAAACAGACTCCATGAGGGTGGTATGAGGGCCCGATGTCCACAGGTGGGGGTAGTGCTTACAGTCCAACACCGTGCAGGACATTTGGCATTTGTCAGAGAACACCAAGATTGGCAAATTCACCACTGGCGCCCTGTGCTCTTCACAGATGAAAGCAGGTTCACACTGAGCACATGTGACAGACGTGACAGGGTCTGGAAACGCTGTGGAGAACGTTCTGCTGCCTGCAACATCCTCCAGCATGATCAGTTTGGCAGTGGGTTAGTAATGGTGTGGGGTGGCATTTCTTCAGGGGGCCGCACAGCCCTCCATGTGCTCGCCAGAGGTAGCCTGACTGCCATTAGATACCGAGATGAGATCCTCAGACCCCTTGTGAAACCATATGCTGGTGCTGTTGGCCCTGGGTTCCTCCTAATGCAAGACAATGCTAGACCTCATGTGGCTGGAGTGTGTCAGCAGCTCCTGCAAGATAAAGGCATTGATGCTATAGTCTGGCCCGCCGGTTCCCCAGACCTGAATCCAATTGAGCACATCTGGGACATCATGTCTTGCTCCATCCACCAATGCCACGTTGCACCACAGACTGTCCAGGAGTTGGGGGATGCTTTAGTCCAGGTGTGGGAGGAGTTCCCTCAGGAGACCATCCTCCACCTCATCAGAAGCATGTCCAGGCATTGTAGGGAGGTCTTACAGGCACATGGAGGCCACACACACTACTGAGCCTCATTTTGACTTGTTTTAAGGAGATTAGATCAAAGTTGGATCAGTCTGTAGTGGTTTTTTTTTCACTTTAATTTTGAGTGTAACTCCAAATCCAGACCTCCATGGGTTGCTAAATTTGATTTCCATTGATAATTTTTGTGTGATTTTGTTGTCAGCACATTCAACTCTGTAATGAACAAAGTATTTAATGAGAATATTTCATTCATTCAGATCTAGGATATCTTATTTTTGTGTTCCCTTTATTTTTTTGAGCAGTATATATCAAAAAGCTGTAGAGGAAGCTGAGTAGAAATAAGCACCCTGATTACTCTACATTTGGTGTTTTTCTCAGCGAAATGATACTTGGATCTGTTATTCATAGTAGAGAAAAATATGGTAGAAAATGAGAAAGAATGTTGGTCAGATGATACTTATGACTTTAAAACTAAGTGTGTAGATAGATAGATAGATAGATAGATAGATAGATAGATAGATAGATAGATAGATAGATAGATAGATAGAAAGAATATTGTTTTATAAACTTTTATGAATTGCTTAATATCATGGAAAACTGCTTAGGAAAATCAAATAAGTGAACATTAAAACTGCAGATTGCTATATAACGTTGAAATTACTGATTTATTTCATGTTCATTGTCTGTTTTGGTTTAATAATTTTGCTAATAATTTTGTTTTGCTTTATTTTACTGATATTTTAAATCAGTACTGTATGTTAATTTGTGTGCAATAATATTTAGTAGAATCGTAAATGTATTCACGTGCAAACTAGATTTAAAAAAATATATGATTGAATGATCTTATTTGTCTTTTTGGAATATACTCAGGGATTGTCATCATCTTGGAATTCAAAACAATTTTGATTATGAGCGCTTCATTAAATTTGCTCGGGTTTGCGAAGTGGAAGATATGATGCATATTTGTACCCGTGATAAGGTAAATTCCTTGGACAGATTGTGTATTTTGTATATTTCACAAAAATATCAGTTAGGGTACACACTGCAGGAATAAGAGAATACTACATTGCAGGAATAAGAGAAGGTTATAGTTCTTGTGTAGAAGAATAAAGTTTTAGAAGTGGATTTCTTAGAAGTCTAAATTCTGACTTCCAAAGATTAGAAAGCTAATTTAGTTTAGTTTAGTTTACTTTATTGTCATTGCACCTCATACAACTAAGTCAAACACCATCTTCAGTGCACATCAGGACCATGAAAATAACACACATCCTTCACATTCTATACACTCAAGCCCCCCCAACACTGCACCAACACTGCACTATACAATAGAATTCAACAGAGCTACTGCCCTGGGATAGAAGCTGTTTTTCAGCCTATTTGTGCTTTTATTATTCTGTACTGTCTGCCAGATAGTAATGGTTCAAAAAAAAAGGGTGCCCAGGATGAGATGGATCTTTGAGAATGCTTTGAACTTTCTTAAGGCAGTGGGAGCTACAAAACTCTTCCAAAGAGGGGAGAGGGCAACCAATAATCTTCTGGGCAAGGACGTTAATCCTCTGAAGTGCTGTAATTCTTTGCTTGCCAAAGTTAGTGGGTTTATTGAATGGTGAAAGAGTAGCAGTGAAAGCCTTAATTTAAAGAGCAGAATAATAAAAGTCAAGGCAAGATGCCTTTTTATGTAATCTCTAACTTTTATTTATTAGATTTGTTTGCTGTCCATCTTGTCTCAAGGCGACTCTAGATGGCTTATTTATTTATTCTATTTTTGCAGATTTAGTGCCATGCTCATCACCATCAAAGACAAATAAGGGTCAGAAGTGTCCCCATGGGCTCTTTTATTTCACCTGAATTTTCAAATTCTCTTTGAAGGGAAAGAAGATCAAGGCTTTGAAGGATGATAGGGCTCCCTCAGGACCTTTCAGGTCGACTGGACTGGCTATTTTAGCCATGAACTGCCATTTTAAATGCTGAATGTAGAATTCATATTACAGGCAGAAGGATTGCCTCATGGTTCTACTAAAATATAAGATTGGATATCTGAAACATAATGATAGAAAAGTCTTCTACTAAATAACAAAACAATGTTGATTGCAAAAATAACTGTTGGATATTTTTTTACTGATTAAAATAATTTTATCTTTATAGAACTCTCATACAAATATTTTGCAACAGTCAATGAATTTCAAGAAGTGTTCAAGAAGTGTTTTGCAATTATAGTTTTAATAGATAAATAATATTTTTTATATATTTAAAAGGAGGTTGGAAATTTGTATGACATGTTCCACACACGAAACTGTCTGTACCGCAGAGCATATCAACACAAAGTTGTCAACGTTATTGAAACCATGTAAGTTTGAAAGGATTTACTCTGTGGGAGTTGTTGATTAAATCAATCCTTATAAAAATATGCATTTTAATATTTTTAAATCTGTATACATTTGCAATGAACAAGGTATTATTTGAAGAAGTTATATTTCTACATGATTAGGGAGGGAAATGCTTCAATAAGATTTGATGTTTAGATGTACTTTTTATAAATAAGTTGCATACAATTAATATACTTAGAAGTGTCATTGATTTCTCAAAAGATTTTTAATAAATTAATATACCCCATTAACTTTTTCTCTGCTAATCTAGCTCAGTTGAACAAATCCTTTCCTTTCTCTCTTAATCATTGTCAAAGTAGATTTCATTGAAGTAGGTAAATATTGTTTATATTTAAGTATAATTAAATCTATAGTTTCTAGAAACCCAGTTTTTAATAATTTCCAGTTTGTATTTATTTCATATTAGGATTACTGATGCCTTTTTAAAGGCTGATCCACATATCAAAATAAAGGGCTCAGGTGGAAAAGTGTTCCAGATCTCTACAGCACTGGAAGACATGGAAGCCTACACCAAGCTGACAGGTGAATGTGTGGATTCTGCATAAATTCTTATCACACTAAGTATGAGAAGTATTTTTCTCAGGTTTCAGTGTTGTGGCAACGTGTTTCCATTGAAACTGCAAATCCTTTCAAAAACCAGGTATTTCTGCAGGGTACTCCAATTATGTAGTCCACAGTTCAGAAGTAGTTTGTGGAATTAGAGAATGAGAAAAAAAGATCTTACCCTGTTCCTCCATTTTATCAGTGAGATTCTTCAGTTGGATTAAAAGTTGTAAATAAAATGAGCATTTCTGTTTGTGGGAGATTACTGGTTACTATTTTAGACTAGGAAAAATATTCTTATTTTTTTCATGGATATAAGAATATTTATAGCTAGCTTTAATAATTAAGGCATTAAAGAGCTGATGATTGTAGCAAAGACCGAAGAACTGGTGAGTAAACCACAGGTTGGTTTATTTGACCAAGGTTAAAGTAAGATTTTGTTACAAAGTTCTGGCAACCCTTTACAAACTATTTGCTAACACCAGGATTGAAAAGTTGATGTTTTATGGGTTTGCTTATAGATAAGGGATGGGATATGGGATGAAGAGCTATCTATTTGTTGCCATGTAAGATGTGAAGAGTTACTAAATTTGTCTATACTTGTAATGAAGGTTGGAAGTCACTTCTTTATTTCATTTCATTTTCTTTATTTTTTTTCACATTTTGTTCTTTCTATTCTCTTTTCTTTCTTTTAGTTTGTATTATTGTTTATTATTGAAATTTTTAACAAAATATATGTGAGAATAATTACATAATGCTTTCTTGCAGATGAAATCTTTTTGAAGATTCTACATTCTGATGAACCAGAGTTGAGTGATGCACGTGAAATTCTGTGTAAAGTACAGCGGCGCGATCTCTTTAAATGCTTGGGGGAAACACAGCCACCAGAGGGCGAGGAAGTTAAAAAGGTTGAGGCAATTTGCACTGGTTAAATCATTTCATTGTATGAATTCATTTAAGTATAATAATTGAACAATTATTCATTTTCTATATCTTTTATATTTTCTAAATATAAATCTCTCATAAGAGATTTGCTAAAGATTTGCTAACATTGCTAAAGTTTGGCAATGTTTTGAGATTTGGATCATTAAAAATAGGGAATGATGACTGAGGACATCTAAAAATGTTGCAGGAACCAGTGTACTGCTACTTCTGATGTGATGGTCCAAAATGGTATATGTATATGTATGCATTTAAGTATTTTATTTAAAACATTTTTATAATTGCCCATCTTATACCAAACTCTGGGTAGCTCCCAATCAAGAATATAAACCACATAAAAAATCACTAAAACAATAAACATTATAAGCAAAAAAGCCTGGCATCCAGTCAAACTTCTAGCAGTTACCTCATCCTATGCCAGCACTTGGAGGAAAAGCCAGGTCTTCAGTGGTCTTTTGAAAGCTAGGGAAGCAGTGGCCTGCCCAACTTCAGGGAGAAGAGCGTTCCATAGAGCAGGGGCTGCCACCCAAAATGCATGCTTCCTCACTCTCATAAGGTAGCAATGTTTAAGGGAAGCGATGAGAACTGTGCCCAACCTATCAGACCTGGCAAGACAGGTGGACATCCTTAGAAAAAGGTGATCTTGCAGATAACCTTGGTCTGTGCCATATAGAGTTTTAAAGGTGCTAACCTTTAAACATAATTCTTAATAGCTTGGGTGCTCCATTTCTATACTATTAAAACTCTTATCATGTCCTTTAATTGGTTGAAATGGTGCATCATAGAACAATTCCCGAACCAAGTTACTTCCAATGGACTAACTTACAGAGGGCGTCCAAAATCTAGGGCCCACAACTCCCAAGAGATAAAATTTGGGAAAGTTGTGGCTGCTATCATGTATGATCTTTATTCTGCCTACCTGAAAGGGAAGGGAAGGGAAGGAAATGGGAGAGGGAAAGGCAGATTTCCAATGCTCCTTGACAGATTCCCATAAGGAAACTCAATGTGGAAGGCAATAGAAAATTGGAAGCAGTCGCTTCTATTCTGACTGCTTTTTTTTGCCCAACTTTATTCCTTGTTTGGGAAGGAAATATTTATGAAACAATAACCAACAAGGCAAGGATTGTCTAATCATAATTAATGTTTCAATGTTTGGGTCATAGAAAATCATGGGAATGAGCCCTTTCGTTCCAGTTGCAAAAGAAAAGATGAGATGGCAGCATTTTGTAATTACTTGGTAGTAAACTTGCAAGAAACAAAATGTTTTTGAACATTAAAAACTCCCTTTGCAATTAGTTGAAACAGACTGAATTTCCTTTTGCAACAGAATTTTCAATGAGTTAATTAAAATGTCTAAGGCAGACAGCCATCACAGGAAATAAAGAAAACAGTTGCTTCATCTATATTTGTTCTATTAGCACCTTTAAATTTGCTCTCTTGCATACATTGGAGCTCTTTTCTTTAATTGTTTGCAAAAAAGTTAAAAATTGCTGTGTGTAGCCAAGCATTATGTTTACAACTCTTATAGTATAGTTTATTACTCATACTTAATTTTTGCAAAGTATTCAAAAGTGATAATTTGTAAGGTGAATTGGCCCAAATTAAACATCTCATGAAACAATAAAGCAGCTCATTTAGGAAGCTTGCATGACTGCAATTTCCATTTGTATGTACAAGACATACAGTAACTTCTGTTGGAACTAGCAGTAGAATTAAATTGTTGTGCAGGCACACATGCTCTCAAAAGGCATATACTTCATTCTTACCTTTCAGTAAGGTACAAGGCACTTAAAAAAAAACCTCCCCAAAACCTTTATTTCAAAAGTGAATTTTCCAATAAATTCATTTCATATTTAATAATTATGTTTCATGTTTCATAATTTTATATTAGATTGTGGATTTTCCAATTCTTCATTCCATAGTTCAGATACATAACTAATATTCTTATTTTTCTTTTTGTGAAATTAAATCATTGCTTTTCATTCATAAAAGTGCTGCATCTTAATACTGCATGTGCCTTAGGGGCTGCTAGAGCATATGAGCCATACTTTTTGTTTAATCCATATTTCAATTACATACTGTATATTTTCAAGAAAAATGTTATTGTAAGTTTTTATCCTGAAATAGCAAATACTAAAATACACCAACCTATATTTGCCTTCTCTTTGTAATGGAGATTAGCTTCACTCCCAACTTCAGTCCACCTGAAGAGTTCAGAATGCTCTTGCCAAAACAGATGGTGATGTAATTACTCTTTTGAAATATATATATATTCTTATATATTATTATTTTCTTAAGTTTTCACGGGTACTTACATGTATGGTATTCAGCTTTGTTCGGGTATTTTCCCATGTCATTATAGTTGTGCTTTTAAAGTTGTAGCAATGTTTCGGCAAAATCTCATCTGCCATCATCAGGCTCCTGTATTGTGTTCGTCTGTTGTAGAGTTGTAATTGCAGGAATGTTCCAATCTCGGGTGGCAAACCTCAGATAAAGAATGTTTCCAAGCAAATACAACTCAGGTAAACAAAGTCACTAATCTAAAGGAGGATTAGAGAGAGGAAGTAAACATATGTTAGACTTTAACTAGAGATAATTAATTGTATGGATTACTGTGCTAAACAGTAACGAAAGTTAAGCAGTAACCAAAGTTAACCAGTGATGGAGGATAACTAAAAATGTGTATAAATGCAAGACTAGACTCCAATAAAGATCATCATGATTGAGTTGTTCATGATCAAATACATCATTCCTGTATTGGAGGCAGAAGATATTAGAAACACCAATCAAGCAGAACACAGCAAACTCCAAGACCAATAAACACAGACCAAGACTCCCAACCAATCAGGATGAAGAAAAAACCATTCTGGCGCAGCAATAGGCTGCCCCAAATTTAAATCTGAAACCACTGTAAAAGTCTGACTCACAGATGAACACTATACAGAAGCCTGATGATGGCAGATGAGATTCTGCCGAAACGTTGCTACAACTTGTGTGTGTGTGTGTGTGTGTATGTATATGTATGTATGTAAATATATATGTATATATATGTATATGATATCAATAGACTGTAGATATACTGTTATAGCAATGCTATATTTGTTGCAGTAAATGATACACATAACTCAAATATTTTTCTAGATATTAATCAAGTTTCTGAAATTACTGTTGTCTGCTGACTCAATAAAAAGTTTAAAATGTTATGCCTTCTAGGAAGATTATGAAGGATTGTGTGCTGAAATTGTTAATTCCAAACCTATGACAATGTCTGAAGATGTGGAACTGAAGGCTGAAGATTTTATTGTTGATGTAAGTAAGGTGCACCTTTTTTGGTTTTATTTTACTGGTAAAGGAGAATATTTGTAGCTCAGAGTTGAAATGAGTGGTTCTTTGTGCTCTCTGAGGTCACTTGTTTTTTTGCAGATCCTTCATTACCCAACTAGGTAACATCATCAGTGCTAGATATTTAGTTTGAGTAACGAAACGTCTGCAAGAAAACAACCAAGCTCAAGTTTTGTGTTTTTTAATAGAATATCTTACTTTGCTTTCTTAGAGTGTATGTATATAAGTTGTTAAATGTGCTTTATTTTGAATTCCTCGTATAAATAAAGGTTATTGATATGGATTATGGAATGAAAAAAAGGAATCCCATCAATAGTGTTCGTTTTTACTGCAAGTATGACATCACTCAGGCAATTAAAATTACAAGAGAACAAGTAAGTAAAAATGGGATTGGTTGGTTTTGCCAGTTTATTGTGTTGGTTTTAAAATAGCCATTATATTGCAGGTAGTCCTTGATTTATGAGCATAATTGAGCCCAGGATTATGTTCAGAAGTCATGAGGTTATCATGTGATCATATCTGAGTTTACAGTGTTTTTTATAGCAGTTATAACATGAACCCTGTGGTTGTACTGCAAACCCTGCAATCATTAAGTGAATCCTTTGTCCTCAATGGCCATTTTTTGCTAGAAATCAGAAGCAAATGCTGGTTGCTTGGTGGGAGGGGGGAATGCAAATCATGGTTAAGTGATTGTAGGATTGTGCAAATAACCGTAAATGTGGACCAGTTGCTGAGTGCCCAAAATATGATATGTGACTGGGGAGGAGAACAGCCATTGCTGCTTCAAATCTGGGTCAAAAGTACTTTTTGGAGGGTTCTTTGTAACTTTGGATAGTTGCTAAGCAACTGGTCATAAGTCAATAATGATATTTGGTTTTAAAGGGTGAATCCTCTACACCAGCTCTGCTTATATTGGATCCTCCTTTTATAATGGTTTTCAATTATCTTTTTTTACTGCTTGGGAAAGATCAGGAAAGTCACTGAAGTTAAATGTTTTAATTATTTCTATCTTTAAGGTTTCAAAGCTGCTCCCGGAAAAATTTGCAGAGCAGATCATCAGAGTTTATTGTAAAAAAAAAGATACAAAGATAATTGAGGCTGCTACAAAATATTTTGTTAAGTGGTGTATGGATAAGCAATTCACTAAACCATGGGTAAGATGTTCAAATGTGAATGAGGGTACACTCATAATGTACCATCCTCCTGAAAATTTTGGAAAGTGTAATTCTTTACGATATACTTTTTAATGGGCTACTGCAATAAGCATTGGCAAGACACGAATCCTGCTCATATGCTATATTAATTATATTAATGAGCTTACTAGAAATTAAAATGTTATTTACATGAAATCAGTATTTTCATTAACAATAAAAAAAGATCATTGTGAAATTTAAAAAATCATGATTTACCATGTACAGAGATATGTCAGGCCTGGTAATATTTTATCCCTTAAATGTACACATATTTATTACAATTGTCAGGAGAGAAGATGACAAAATATCTTAACAGTTGACCTGAAATGCAAAACTTAATTTCTTTTTTTTATTATTATTTGATAGGATGGTGATGTGGTTGCTCCTGAACTTACTCCAATGAAAGAAGGGTGGAATAAGGATGATGAAAATCAGGATTTAGACAGGAACAGTAGTGGTTTAAATTGTAAAGTAAAACTTTTTGAGTGAGTTAGTATATTCCTTCAATTCTGTGTGTGTGCATGTATTCTAGCCAAACTTTCTTCAAAAGATATTCTGTAAAATTATAGAGTAAGCCTGCATAGTGCCTTTGAAAAACTGCAGTGGAAAATACCTCTAGATTTTTACCCAAAATTGTATATTTACTGCGAATTTGAGAAAGTTGTGTAAATAATAACATGATTTTAATGTTAATTTAAGCATCACTATTCTATATAGCAAACTTACAAAAATACCTTAGGATTTAAAAATCAAGAAACTAACAGGTAGATTTCAGTTTTACAATATAAATCATTTTTCTAAAATTATCTGAAACTTCACCGACTCCAGCATTGGCTTTATAAGTGTAAATTTTCTAAATTTGCACAAGGAGGGATAACCAATTTTCATTAGGTTTTATCTTCTGTTTGAAATGTGCCGCCGCCCATTTCAGAAATGCTTCCTCAAGGGATGGGGAGAGAAGTTGTACTAAATAGGCCTGAGTAATTTTTATTTATTTCGTGCCCAGATCTAATCTTAAACTTCCAAAATGAAGCTACCTTTTTGACCAGAAACAAATCACTCTTGGTCCATTCTACTGGTAGTAATTGACAGGCTAACAAATGGGCTGGATTCTGCCTCTCCCCACTTTCATACTGCATGTTTTTATCTGCCAGCAACCCCCACCTGAGCATGTTGGTCTTTCTTTTAGACACTCCCACCCTCAATGTCTTCCAAGTAACATCGGGAGATCAAATCCCTCAGCCGTGTTCTCTTTTGAGGTTATTTCTTGTTCCAGGAATTCTGTCCTCCATCTTCTAATAGAGTTTTATGCTCCTACCATACAACCTCTTCCTAGATCTAAGTCGATGAGTTTGGGGCATTCAGAGGATCATGACAGCTGGTGAATGTATGATATATTAATTTAGAGCTAAATATTCATACCCTGCTGCAGAGGATGTCAGAGATCATTTGTTTGGTTCTCTCAGCATCTGCTGCTACTTCTCTCCTAATCCTGGGTGGAACAATACCAGCAAGAGGGTACATTTTCTCAATTGGTGTGGATTTAGGGCATCCTGCCACTGTGTGTACTGCTTCATTGACAGTGATGTCAGCTAGCTTTGCATGTGTACTCCATTCTGGAGCAGCATATCCTGCTGCAGAAATATTCAGGGCCAAAACTGATGTCTGTGATATAGATGGCTGAGCCCATTCCCCATGCATACTTTGTTGATCTCATGAAAATGTTGTTCCTCACACTAACTTTAGCCTTAGTATTCAGGCAGTGTTGTTTAAATTAAAAATGGGATCATTGGTATTCACAAGTGTATTCTTTCCACACTAGTGCAAACCATCAACTGTGAAATGAACCAGTGAATAAAACCCATAGCTTCATATATATTCTGAGTAAATATATAAAATAAACTTAGAGGGGCAAAGATCTTGTGCTACTTGCTTGAAATTCATATATTTTCTATGAAGGGTTTATTCCATAATTCCTTAATCATGACAGCTGATGAATGTATGATATATTGATTTAGAGCTAAATATTCATTAGCACAATAAATATTACAATATTTTAATGTTATGAATATTTTGATCATCATTTTAATAATAAACAATTATAAAACAATATAGGTCTTATGCTTTCAATGAAACACAAGAAAATTATTTTGAACCATAAAGATACAAAAAGGAACTGTAAGAGGAAAGCTTTTCCAGCTTCTCTGAAGCCAACTTGTATGCATTTTTATGTCCTGTAGTAATCAGATATTATGGATTATTTGTTTAAAACAGTCTGTTGTTTCTTTACCGAATTTTACAATATGTACTTTATACATTAACTTAGCATGTTTCTGTTAATTGCAAGAACTAATATTAAATTCTAAAGTATAATTTTTGTTTTAGGCCCATCCAAAGAATCAGAGTATGTTTCAGAAGAATTCTACATTTTTAACTTAAAAATATGATGGATTGGCTACAGATTTGCCCTTCCATGAACCACTGTTTCTGTGGCATAAAAGAAAGATACATATTCCCACTAGAGAAAACAAAAAGTTATTTTCATGCATTCCTTCTGCAGCTCCTACATTACCTTTCACCTTTGATATGAAGGCTCTTGTAAAGGATTGGTGGACATCCTCCCCCTTGTTACACTGAGAATAGAATTTAGCTAATAAAATACTCAGTCCAGCCTAACTTTAAATTTTATAGCCTGAATTTGAATATCAACCGGTGAATATTCCATTCAGCAATAACATCCTGCTGCTTTATGCCTTAATATGTTTGAAACTGACCTTTCTTCAATTTTCTTAAAAATATTCAAGCTTAAACAAAGCTAGAGTTTTGCAATTAAAATATAATATGTGCAGAAAATTATATTTACCCCTCAGTGGATTTAGAATATGGATATATTGGGGTTTTTTTTTTAGTACATTTAATTGTTTTTATGTTCGGAGAGCCTCAGGTTTTTTTTTTTTCAATGATCTACTGTAGACTGAATCATTACAGCGAATCATTATGTTAGTTGTTGGAACTCAAACTGTTACAAGCTCAGGTTTTATATGAAGAGAAAGAAATTGTGAAGTTCCTAAAGACCTGCTTACCATATGGATTTGTACAGTATTTGGCCTAGTTGAAAGAATTTTCAAACATTGCTTCTATTAGTAAATCAAGCTATTCTTTCAACTTCAGGTCTGAATGGTTAGTGAATTGTCTATGGTAATCCTGGGCTTCTGCATTATCTAGCTGCATTTGTGATACGAAAGCTATGCATCCTTTATACATAGGCGTAGAATTACCAGATATCCAGCCAAAGGAGGATGTGTTTTCCATTTTGTCTTCATGACCTCCATCCAGCAGACAGTCAAATGTTGCCCCTCCCCTTTGCATATCTGAGCTTTCCTCCAGAAGAAGAATATAGATCTGAGCTTCCCAAATAAGTGCTAACAGCAAGTTAACAAAGTTAGACCTATGACCTTAATTAGTTGATTAGAAACTTCCCACCTGTACTGTTGTCTGAAAGTGATAAAACCTTAAATCAGTTACATGCTGAAGGCTTTTGCCTCCTAAGCTGCTTCTGGCACAGAACCACAAATATGTTAGACAAACAGCTGGCACTGTTTCCTAGGTACTATATACATTCATCTCTATATATTACTCATTGTATGCCTGTTTACTTGTAATTCCTTCCCCTCCAATGAATGTAAATACAAATGTTAAGCAGTGTGTCATCCTTTATCTATTCAGCTATCTCCTAAACCTATACACGGGTGCAAAATTATGATGTATGTAGAGAAATTGCACAATATTTTTCTTCTTCCCCAGCTGCAAAGACTATTATAGAGTACATAAAAATGAATTTTCCTTTCTTCCAGTCATATCATACTCATAACGTACAAAACCTTTTCCAGTAACCCAAGTATGCCTCTTTATCTCTGCGTACTTTTTTTGCCTTTTAGTAAAGGCTTTGGCGTATGTCTATTAGATGTATTTTTATTTTTTCAGCTCACTTGAATCTTTCAGTGATGTTCTGAATTATGTTTCTGTTTACCAGAATACAATACTAGCTATTTCACCCAATTTTAATCTGAAAAGACCATTCTTGACTTGGGTTGCCGTTAGGATCTATATTGTGTACTGGGTCCTTCCCATATTCCATGTTATTTTATGTCAAGCTAAATATATTTCTAGCTTTTTAATACAGTTCAAATTAGAAGGTCAGGCAAAAGGAGACTATTAATAGGAGCAAAGCTACATTGCACAATTTAATCAGCTTTAAAAATTTTTTATGAATTTCACTAGATAATTTGGTAACAATAGAACTGAGAGAATGAAGACAAATCAAGAGAAATATTGAATGGACTGGGAGCAAATATTTTTTCCTGAAATTATCTTTTTTTTCCCTTCTTTGGGCCAATGCAATTCTCAAAGGGTGCTCAGCCAGGTCAAAGAACAATGCTTGTTAAAAGAGGAGTTTCACAAAAATTAGAAAATTCATCGAATTGCAAACCATGACTGTAATGGACTCCTTTCAAAATATAATCAATTTATTGTAAAAAGTATTCTGCCAGTATTCCTATGCTGGACAGCCACAATGACCAACTTCTTATTCATTTATAAATATTATAGAATATTGAAATGTTTATAAAATGATGCCAGAAATACAATAGTGAAAATTGTCCATGTTACATTACTGAAGACATGGCAGTTTTCTGAAGACAAAATGTTGCAAACACACTGCTAATAAATTGAGCTTTCTATGTTAGAAAGGAAAAGGCTAAAAAGTTTGATGTAAATCCTGTGATGCATGCCTTGTATTAAAGAAGAGCTATCATTTACAAAGCTACTTTTGCAGGCAAAAACAACAACCCATCAGGTCCTGAGATGCAAAAACAATACTTCCCTGCAAGAAGCCAATAGTAACACACTTCCATATATATGAAGCCGTGAATACCGAATGGACCTGTCCATCTGACATCATCAGAGTTCAATTCAAAAAAATGATTGTCATGAACTACCAAGCTCAGAGAGCACCAAGGACATCACAGTTCAACTCTGAGCTATGAATATTCTCTTCTTTATGTATGGAGCCATTGTTTGTAGGCACTAACACGTTTAGAGAAATATGTCTGTAGAATTTGGGCATGTGAACAAAACAAAATAACAATAGAAATGTGTTGTGATATAAATACTCAACTATTCCTAAGTATCACAATTAAGTCATAAGAATTCCTATGAAAGTCTCCAGAGATTTCACATTTTGAAGCATAAAGTTGAATTGGGGTTGGAAGGGATCTTGGAGGTCTTTGGCTCAGGCTCAGGATCTTCTGGCTTCCCAGATAAATGGCTTTCCAACCTTTTGCTTGAAATGCTTTAGTGATGGAACACCCACAACTCCAGGAGGCAGCTTGTGCTACTGCTTTAATAACTCATTGTTGGGAAATTCCTCCTTATTTACTTAATATTTTACAAGCAAATAAAAATGTCTTAGGTGAAGCCTAACAGCAATATGTTTGCTTCTATTACGAAAGTAGCTTGACCCATACAATACATAGTCAGGTATCTGTTAAAGTAAAAAATATGTTTTCTGTTACTTCCCGAGCAAGCAATAGTGGCAAATACATTTATTGCTTACCAATTCCTTATAAGATTGCTACCCAGACATCACCTCCTATCTGAACTACCTATGTCTACCACTAACCTGGATACATCCAAAGGACAAACTACTTTTAGGTGCAGCTAACTTGAGAAGAGGCTGGTAATTGAGGGATATAAATATTAGGATATTGGTAAGGTTCTCCAGCAATCTATAAAGACAGGGAATCCACAAGAGGTCTATCCTCATTTGGGGGGGGGGGGGTTGGCAAACTGATGCAGGACTACTGGCCAAATCCCCTTAAGTGCTTAGAAAGTGCATGAAGAGATGCCTTGATTTTTCTTCCAGTTAAGACAGTGTCCAAACTTCCAAGTCTTGGATGAGGAATTCCTCTTTGGGTGATAATGCCTCGTTGTTGAAGGTTTCACAGGGGTGGCTTCCTCCATGATTCAAATCCCCATCTAGCCAAAGTCCAAATTTACCACTGCATACAAGGCAAGAGATAGCATATAGAATAACTTCCATAGCACAAAACCTATTCAATGGAACAATGATACTGACTCATTTGCTGTAGTACACTTAGAATATAAGCTTTGCATTTGTTGGGGTGCTGCATGGTCCTATTAGGTGATAGAATCTGTACAAAATATATAGCGTTTTGTTTTTTACTCCAATAGCTCATTTTGCTCTGGCAGAATTGTGACATACCTATCACTTTAACACTATTAAGAAAATCAAATGCAGAATTCTTTCATACTCTTGGGAACCCTGGAGATTTTGGAGATAGTTTCAATTGCATCTCTTGGCATTCTTCCAACATTTGCTGATGCATGAAAAATAAAAGGAAGAGGAAATGTGCCAGCAGGGAACTTTGGCAAGTAATAATATTCACAACTTGGCAGTTATTCCAATGTCCAATAAAATGACATGCATGAAAACTCAACAGCTGGCATTACTGAAATAACAAGGGTATGAAGAGAGGAAGTAGGGGATAAAATGACATGTTCAACATGATATAGCAGAACAAAGAACTAAGGAAAGGATTAGTGATGACTTGCATTGAGTAAAAACCACATTTTAGGGGAATTTTATGTTCTAGATCAAATGTTTTTTTAAAAAAAATACTTGTCTAGTTGCTGTAATGACTGTCATTTGTGAGCTACGAACATCAAAAATAGGATGATAAAAGAACATGTACTGTTGGTGAGGGGGAAAATGGTGGAAACACTTTTCCAATTCATAATCTTCCTTAGCAGTGGTGGGATTCAAATTTTTTTACTACCAGTTCTGTGGGTGTGGCTGGTGGGTGTGGCAGGGGAAGGATGCTGTAAAATCTCCAGTCAGAAGTGGTATTTGCGGTTCTTTGAAGTACTCCATTACCAGTTCTCCAGAACTGGTGAGAACCTGCTGAATACCACCTCTGTTCCTTAGCCATGCAAAAGAGCTAAAGATTATCCACAAAGATTGCACTGCAGCAGGCATGCTGAACTGACAAATTAATTTCCTTATAAGCCAGCTATCTTTCAAAGCTACATACCTGCCTCCACCAATGGCTAAAGAGTCTGCATCTCCTTTCATGAAGAAGGTATTTTTGCCTGTCCATTTAAATACCTGGCAAAGGAATCAAAAAAATATCATTAAGCAGTTTAGGAATGAAACCATATAAGCTTCCTGTACAAAAAAATAAATCCCACACATATTATTTCTAGTGATAGCTTGAATCTTTTCATAGTGTGATTTAATGGATCAAATCTAATTGTATGTCCAGCTATTCTCCTGTTCATGATCTCGAAGAAATAAAAAATAGAAATAAAATATCATAGAGAGGTAGCATGCTGGCTGGACAATTCCTGAAAGCATCCTGATTTATGGTGCTGATGCAATTCTCTGCTTAGTGTATGAATCCATATTAACCCTCCCAACAGAAAACTGTCTAACCTTCATCTGAAGATATCCAAAGAGGAAGAACCCATTGTCAAAGTCCTTTTGCCATGAGCAAACTTTTTTCTGACATGTCATTGAATAGTTTCCATTGACTCTTTGGATACATCTTTTCATGTTGAAGAGTGCTATGGTACTCTGTAATATTATTTTCTCTAAGCTAAATATCCCAGTTCTTCCAGCCACTCTTCATAAGAGATAGTTTCTCATCCTGTTGCTCCTTAAATCTCAGGTTTGCTGAATCTTTCTTAATGTGTCATGCCAGAAACAAACACAATACCAAAGTTAGAGGCTGAATCATACAGAATAAAGTGGAGCTCTTTTTTTTTCGAACTTGAAACTTGAACTTTCTTTTGAACATTATTTATATTGATGCAGCCTAAAATTACATTAGTCTTTTCCCAATGATAACAAAATACTGACTCTCAATTAATCTGAACTGTTATTCCAACTATCTGTCCAATATGCTTTTCACAAATAATAAAGATGGGATATAAATTAAATAAATTACTAGACTGGTTATATTCCATCCCATACATTTCCACATGCTTTTTGTTTCATCATTTATGTTTTCTTTTTCTTTCTTCTTCATCACAAGAAGAAATTCACATGTTTTTGTTAAATTTCATTTTCCCCCAGCCAGTGGTGGAATTCAAATAATCTAACAACTGGTTCTCTGCCCTAATGCTTTCTTCCAACAACCAATTCACCAAACTGCTCAGAAAGTTAACAATCAGTTCTCCTGAACTGGTGCAAACTGGCTGAACCCCACTACTGCCCCTGGCCCACTCTTTAATCTGTGAAAAATGTTTTCAGTGTTGGCATTAAAGCAATTATTGCCAAGTTATATTCTGGAACACAGCAATATCACAGAATGTTTTAAAGTGCGCCCTTTATAGCCATAGCAATTTAGTGCCTGGCAAAATTTGTGTAACTATTGGCTCCTGAAGCTGTAAATACAAAAACAACACACTCAACATAGGGATTAACATGGTGTTTCAATCACCTTGAGTTGTGGAGTAAAAGAGAACAGAAATGTTTCTCCATTGCCATAAAAACAACTGCTCACATGAATAGCCATAGAAGAAAAAGCTCCAAATATCTGAAAAAGATACAGAGGAGAGAATATATTTCAGCTTTCAGGAGTTTAATCATGTCTATCTTTCTGCACATTACTCATCATGATGTCAAGGTCTGCTTAGCTTATTATATTGAATGAACCAACATTGACTGTATTTATTAAATGTGCTAAAACACAGATCAATTCAACCTAGGAATTACTGAATTATATTTCTAAGCCATTTTTCCATTTTAAATCCAGTATCCTTTCTATTATTGCAATGTTGTTTACAGAACAGCCTAGGATTCCAAATAATTGTTGTCAAATAATAATGAGACAGCAACAGTTCGTTTAGCATTAACATGAATAGATTTTTTTTTAATAAATGTGAACTTACATTTCTAAAGTGGAACTCAGCTTTCTAACAATCTTTTAAAATAGTAGCTCAGGGGCCAGATCACGCCTTGGATGATGAAGCCAGTACTTTTTTTTGTATCCATCAAGATGACTTGCATTACCTCCAACTTACACATAATGAGCTGTTTATTTATTTTCCTCTTTATTATTTTTACAAATAACTGTGAGGTGAGTTGGGCTAAGAGAGAGTGACTTGGTCCAAGGTCACCCAGCTGGCTTTCATGGCAAGACTGGACTTGAGCTCACGGTCTCCTGATTTCTAGCCCGGTGCCTTAACCACTAGACCAAACTGGGTGTGCAGTTATTATATCCATAGTAAAATGGATATTTCCGTTTCTGATGCATCTTCCCTTTTCAAATCCTTTCCAATGGATCAGGAGGATCTACTGAATATTGTTGACCGCTTCTAAATGTTGTGAATGGAGAAGAATGATTATTTAAAGCTGAGTTAAACCCAGTTAATTAACATTCTTCTTTTTCATATCATCAGTCTTACATATGTAAAGTTGTGATTTAGATCTATCTACGTTACCTGTCCATCAGTATCCCTGATAACCAATAACACAGGAGAGGCCAAGTTGTTCATGCTTCTATACATGGTCTTCAGACTAAATCCGTCCCTTGCTGTACAGTAGACAAGGTTCCAAGGATAGGCAGTCACTCGCAGAGGGAGATGTGGAGTTAGCTGATGGGGACCATATAAACAAGATCAATTTTTCTCATCTCGCCTTGTAACAAGCTATCTTTTCCTTTGATTATCTTTTCCTTCTCAGTTTGTTCATCTTTGGAAACATTGGACTAGAATCAGCATCTTCTTTGCTGACTGGAAATTATGAAACACATAACTGAAAACAAGATTCCCTCATCCAGCTCATGGATGCTGCCTAAGCAAAGTGAATATTCAATCTTTGCCAGAAACTATTTCCGTCCTACCATATACTTGGTATTAAAGAACAAAATGGTTGGATTTACACACCATGCTAAATGATTGTTTAACCACAGTTTATTGAATAAATCTCAATTTACACCCTAAGCCATCAGCACCTAAATCAAAACAATGGTTTACAAAGTACAATGGCTGGAGTCACACAATGTGCTTTTGACAAGCTACATTGTGGCTTTGCATGATGTTTGAACCCAGTTAATGTGTCAATAAAATATACATCAGCTAAATGCATTGTCTTTAAAAGTGGGCTTTTTCTATGCAATTCCCAGGAACAACAGCAAAGAAGCTAAGCTATAATATCCAGCTATCCCCATGAAAAGTATAAAATTCCAAGATATACAGAGAAAATTTATTTACCTGTTGGATTTCTTCTGTGTGCAAGATGCTACTTTGAGCATTCAGTATAGGCTCATTCAATTCTTCTGCAATTTGGGATGGAACATCTGCATTTGTCCTGACTGAGTCTAGCCCATCAGCTTCCTCTTCAGGTTCTAGAGACAAAGTTTCATCGCCCAGATTGGGCTGGCAAAAAGCACAACATTAAATAAGGTGAGAATTATTTTTTCCTACCTGGCCTGTAGGGTATTTCCCATTAAATAGCTGGTTAAATCAGCCTATAATTACAAAAATAATTCCAATAAGGCAATGACATGTACATGAAGTTAGTGAAATTAGTAATTTGTCCATAACAAGCAATTTTAGAAAATGGTGGAATCTCAATTCAACAAGCTGTCCTTTTCCCATTAAGCCTTTAATAATCTCATAAGAGTGAAAGAGGGATTGATAATGATTCATGTAACATTGCATTAGTTCATCTTTCCTATGGATCTATTTCTGTAGCCAGAATGTTTCCAAAGCCAACCTAAAATTTGCATTGCATGCAAATTCTTTAGGATTGAAAAGATTTGCAGTAATAGCTGCTACGTATTCATTTTCCCTCATCTATTCAATATTGCAATGAGATTTCTACTTTTTTATTTTTTATTTATTTATTTTTATTTCTCAATTGCTTACAAGATAATAGTTATAAGTAAAAACATAGTTATGAATACATAGATACATATAAGAAAAATAAAAAATATATAAAAGAAACAATAGGACAGGGATGGTAGGTACATTGGTGCGCTTATGCACACCCCCTACAGACCTCTTAGGAAAGGGTTGAGGTCAGTAGTAGGCAGTCTAAGGTTAAAGTTTTTGGGGTTTGGGGACAAAAACCACAGAGTCAGGTAGAGTGTTCCAGACATTGACCACTCTGTTGCTGAAGTTGTATTTCCTGCAATCAAGTTTGGTGCAGTTAACCTTGAGTTTGTATCTATTGTGTACTCTTGTGTTGTTATGGTTGAAGCTGAAGTATTCATTGACAGGTAGGACATTGCAATGTATGATTTTATATACTATATACTATACTTATACTATACTATATATTATATACTATACTTAGATCAGACCGAAGGCGGCGTAGTTCTAGGTTTTCTAGTCTAGAATTTCGAGTCTGGTGGAGTCTGCAATGAGTAGAGGAGTGGAGAACTCTTCTTGTGAAATATTTCTGGACTTTCCCTACTGTGTTAATATCAGATACGTAATGTGGGTTCCAAACTGATGAGCTGTATTCGAGTATTGGTCTAGCAAATGTTTTGTATGCTCTAGTTATTAGTGTATTATTACCAGAGAAAAAGCTATGTAAGATTAGGTTAACAACTCTTAAAGCCTTTTTGGCTGTGTAGTTACAGTGGGCTCTAGCACTTAGGTCATTTGAGATGAGTACTATACAGGATGACTAAAACTTTTCCCCAACCTTAGAAACATGCCATTCATTTGGAAAGACATTACAAATATTATTAAGGTTCGTGTGTATGTTTGTGAATGCAAAAGCTGTTATCTTGGCCGAAAAGTGGGGGGTCAGCCATTCAAACCCACACAGCTATTGGGTTCCACCCTTTGTTTTGTAAGTCAGAACCCAGTCAGGCACTTACAAAATATCTACATGGGGCTTCACACAGCCTGGACCTCCTCACCATATTTATTTTCCCCCTCTCCTATGGTTAACTTCCATTGGTAGGATGGACCAGGACTTTAATACTTGATGTTGGAAGACAGTGAATTGTAACACTCCTTCTATGGATTGTTAATATCTAATTCTATTAGCTCTCCTTCTGAAATTCTTATCTCCTTTTTCTGCTGAATGTTCCATAGGTCAATTGGTCTCTATACTATACTGGATTGATATATATGTCAAAAGTATCATCAGTCATGAATTGGCATTGGACATTATTTGTTCTTTGTGGAATAAAAATTCCAGTTCACTTTTCCCTTGTTTGATGAATACGGTAACCATCTGTATTTCCTGACTGAATCATTTAAGAATTCTATGATATAGCAAGATTGAGTTAATACTTGATATAAAATATAGTTTATTTTTATCTTATGGCAAATAAAGGAAACTTGCATAAGTTCTATTATGTGATCCCATATATTCTTTCCCCCAGTTTTCTGGTTCCCTCTAACAACATTCCATCTCACACACACACACATACACACACACGTACATACATACACCCCTCAGCTTTGTATAGGTAACAAGCATGTGCATTCCTCACTGAGCTGTTTTGATCATTTTCCCAGCTGCTTATTATTTCTCTTTTTTCATGTCATTTTTACTAACAATGACACAATCTCAACATCAGTAGAGGACATGATACTCTGTAATTAAAACAGTAGGAAGAGGGGGGAATCAAGATTCCTACAAAGAAAAACTGATACTAACGCTCCATCCATCTCCAGCTTCAATACAATGTGATTTCATCAGGAATTGCCATCATCCCTCAATCAGAATAGTAGAGTGTATTTTGAAGTGAAAATCCAAGACACTTGGAGGGAAAGCCTTTACTTATAGCAAATGCCACTTAAGCTGCTACAAGTTCTTACACTCAAAGTCACAAGTGACTACGTAACACAGAATTCATTTGTCCAACAGTTAATTCTTCACATTTAACTATTGATTATTAAGCCCTAGGTTCTAGTCTTAAGTTGATTCTGCAATACTTTTTAGCCAAAAAAATTCCAAAACAAAATGACTGCTTCACTTTGAAGAAGCCTCCCCCTTTTTTCCATTAGGGATTATATTACTTGGGAGTACACATCTTTATGCAGAGTGGCAATATATTTGGTGTGAGAAAGATTCAAGTGATGGGAAAATGGCTAGTGCCATTGAGTTAGGTGGAAGCTTCACTCTGCTCTTCCCTTTTCCATCTGTGCCCTAAAGCATGCACAACAGTACGTACCAAAAGAATGTAACGGTAGCGTGGAGTTTTCATTCTTTCTGTGATTATCCAGACCAGAGCCCTGGACAGGAGTGTCTTTCACTGACAGAGCATGAATGGAGAGCAGGTGCCTGCCGATAACCTGTGGAGAACACCTGTGGTAAACACTGTGTACTTTATCCCTTCTCTTAAGAAGTTAAGTTTCCTGTTTCACAGATGCTGTCCTCTAAGATAATACAAAACAAATATCTTAAAAATCTTTTCAGTTCTTTTATTTCCAATCTGTAGCTTTAGAAGAGCATGGAAGTGGATCGATTGGCCGGAATTGCCAATATAGGTGGAATAAATTACAAAAGTTCAAAATTGTTCCAAAGCTGATTTTGTAAAGGAGAAATAAGCAGAGAATCTTGCAGAAATTTATTCAGAAATGTCGAAAGCCAACAGTTTGGATTAGTAGATCTGAAATATTAAAAATCTTTCTAAAATGAGGGCAAAGGTTCATCTTCCAAACTTGTAGGTTGGTTTCCAAACATTTCATTACCATCTCCCAATCAATTCCAAGACTAATTAGATCTACTGGCCTCATGCTACATGAATTGCCACAACACAGGTAGGTTCATGACAGTATGTCCACAGTCTTGTTAACAGGTAGCATGGTGGCCATTTGGTTCTTGAGAAGACATTCACTGTACATACTAAGAATGCAGTGGAAGAACACCATATTTCAATTGTATGGAACCATCTATTTCTTTTCAAACAATATAAACAGAAGCCCTTCTGAATTTTTGATGAACATGAATGGGGTCTATTATGTGTGGGCCACCCATCATATTCCTCTTTATTTATCCTTCAGACATAACATCTGAAATGCTCTTCATCTCTGCGGCATCCTAAAATATGTAGCAGCAACAGAAGTGGCATAAATGATAAGCAATTTAAGGACAAGATTACCGAAATTTAGCACGAGAGAAACCATGGCTTTCAGAGTGATTGTCTCAGCTCCAAGCTCTTTAGATTAACATTTCAGCCATTGTGAGCCCTTTTGCAATAAAGTTTATGTGTGAAAAGTGATTGTGGCACTTAGGAATAATTGAGAATAATGGTATGAAAAGAGAATTTCCTAAACTGATTCACAATCTTTCTTATGATAGAAATCCTCTGTTTTTTTTTTAAAGCTGAATCTCATATTAATATTTACCCCAGAAATATTTGGTAGGCTGCATTCCAGAATGGACTTCTACCCTATGAGCAGGGGGCATGTAGCTTAAATAATTCAAAGATGAGCAGCCATTATATGTAAGAAAAAGTCATGCAAAGGATACCATGGAAACATGCAAATTAATTTGCTTTATGAATCATGTTTTATGGAATGAAAACATGGTCAGGGGAATAGAATGTTTCAATATGATATTGTTTTTACAGTAGTGTTGGACTTCATGGCTTCCATAGTAACCATGAATCTATTTAGGGGGCTTCTCTTCATCTTACTGATTTGTAGTTAACCTCCTAATTTTGGAGTCCCATTGATTCTAAGATGACACTTTAGTCTTAAAGTACCCATCTGGAAGTAAACTCAGTAGTATTTACTTCTGTGTATGTACAGTGTCCTGCTAGATAATAGGTAAAGTATGAACTGGAATTTATTTAAATTAACAGCATACTTTTTTCTCCCAAGCTAATTATACAAAGGATAATCAGCATCTTAAATATAGCCCCCTCCTATACAACTTAATTTCAAAAAAATCTAATTTTGTTCTCACTTTCACCTTTTATTTTCCCACTTAAAGAACTAGTCACATAGTGCAAAAATATTAAAACCGTAGGCACATACATTTAGTTATTACTAGTAGCATACTTACATTAGGATAAACAGGTTTCCATGAGAGATATATCTCCTAAGCAAGTGTGAGAGAGCCCATTCAAAGGCCTGTCTCCTTTTGCTTATTTAATGCAGTAAAGTTGAGGGATCATCAAAGATTGTTGCCTTACCAACAATGGAAAAATGTTGTTTCTGAATCTTGCAACATTCAGAGGGATTGTGAATTTATATCTAGCCCTGCCCATCCCATCCCGTCCAATTCGTCATCTGGGTCAACAGGCTGACTGCTTGCCCCCTGGTCATTCTGGTCTGATCTCATTATTTTGGGATCAATAGTAAGGTTGATGCAGGTGTTGCTATTTGTAACAATGATGTTGCAAGCCATGTATTGTCTGTAAACCTCCAGTGATGATAAGGCTGAAGACTGTCACATTTTTTCCTCTTCCTCTCCAGCCTCACTGAACTATAGTCAGTTATTTGCTTGTCCCTGGATGACAACTTCCATATTTTCTTTGTAAGTCTAAAAGCAAGTCATTAGAATATGTTGCTTCAATGGGGTTAATACAATTGAAATCCTGTTGATTAGTTTGGTCACAGATCAGGGATATTCAAAGTTTAGAAGAAACAAACTATCAAAGCCACACAATCACTTCCATTGATTGTTAATGGTGCCAGGCTTTCAATCAAAATTGTATCTATATACTTAAAGGTTTTGAGGCATAAGAAATGCAAGAACAGGGGTGATTTCTGCTTTTGTACCTCGATCTGTTCTTCTGTCCATCTTCTTCCCAGCCACCCATGTCTGTTGCTTTACTAGGAATGTTTATTCTTTCTGTGCATCGGAAAGATGAAGTGAGTAGACAAAAAGACAGATAGAACTTAAGAGTAGAGTATAGCAGTTTTTACTTCTCTAGGTATATTTTCTCAGGTACTGGTTGAAATTAACATATACTGCCCAGCCGATATGCAAAAATCACAGATTTTACATAGAAAATGACTCTTGCAAAAATATATTATTACATTAAAAAATAGTTTAAGAGCTTTGGGAGGGGAAATTGGTTCACACTGAAAGAATCCTAACAGTTGAAATCAGTGAAAAAGTTGGTCATGAGTAATTTAAGTCCTTCTTGAAGTCAAAATAATGAAAGCATAACTAACAACCTGGATTCACAATGTTGTAATTTTAGTTATAGCTTGCAGCTATTTTTAGATATAGGAACAACATATGGAAGAACTGTCACTGGAATGAGCAAGTGATATGTAGGAAAGGATTTTCTACACTACATTTGGTTGTGAAGGATAATGTTATGAAGGATAATGAAGATATTACCTCTCTGTTCTTATGTTTGTATGTACTTGTGCACTTTTATAGTTTATTATTCTGTTTTGGTTTTAAGTATGTTGTGACCTTCCTTGAGTCTTTGGAAAAATATTAGTGAATCCATATGCATAATATAACTGATATGACTTGTTTTGGGTATGGAATTAACTACTTTAAAACATATTATTTACCATTTCATTTCAGATAAGGAAGTTGCAAAATATGCCAACCCTCCCATATCTTTTGTTTACTATGTCCTTGCAAGGTGTAATTCATGGGAGCAGAGGCAGAAGAAGTGTCTGATTAAGATCTTGAAGACATTTTGCTAGATGAGCCAATGTTTTCATTTGCCATTCTTTGCTATAGGCAAGGAGTTTTCACTTCTCAAAGGTGTTCAGTGGTGCCATCTCAAATGCCAAATAATCTTCCTCATCCCAGGACTTTACAGTTGTGGTGGATTCTTTAAGGCCACAATTCATTATCTGTGCCATCACCACCTTCTGTAGTTTCATAATCACAGAGCAAGGACAAACTACTGTCATAGTAGTAGCAGCTAATGGATCAGAATATTTTAGGTTTCCATTAACATCCTCCGAATCCATTCTTTGGTTAGAAAGTATAGAGAAGCCTTCCTGATTTCTTCCACAAGCATTGTGGAAACACTGATTGGCACAACTGTGCAGTTGATTAAGTAAGCTCCCAGTTGGAAAAACCCAGCACAGAAATAAGCAGCCTGTGACTCCAACAAAAGCAAAGTGCAGATGCACTGTGATATCACAATACATGAGTAACCGACACCAGTGGAAGCACAAAGGTCTAAGATTATATGAGGAAAGAGATGACAAGAATGGACTAATTTTTAGGAAAAAAAGAGCATGCAGGCTTGGATCACCTGCAAAGCCTCAGTAGTGGTTTTACTTAAGAGTTCAGGAACTTTCTATTATTTCCCTCATAGGCGTGTAGCCATTGTTTCTGAGGTGAGCCTAGAACTCTGTTGGGAAAGAATCCATAGGGACAGCAGCAACCATTTGCTTCCGCATAACAAACTGCATTACAGTGGAACATTTCAAGGACATATTCAAAACAAAGAAGGCATTCTCTTTAATTGTACTCATGGGTACAAAACTGGGCTATATAAATATATGAAAGCTGTATAGAAAGGCAGCACAGAACTGGAAAGGGTTATTTAGCCCATCAAGTACTTGCCTAGGGTCAAAATCCAAATTAAAGCATTCCATCTAACACCTTCACCAAATGTGTTCAAACACAGTCTAGGTGGCCATGTAAAGTAACAGACAGCTGCCTAGTCTTTGCTTGAACACATTTGGTGAAGGAGAATCCACCGCCTATCTTAGCAATCGGTTCTACTGACAAACTGCTCTTACTGTTAAGGAGAAAGTTAAGATATCCTTTCAGATAGCTAAAGCATGGTATTACATACTCTGTATGTTCAGTATGTCTTCAAAGGACTTTATTTTGGATTTTCTAATCATCTTCATTGATCTTCTTTAAAACTGGTCTAATTTCTCCAAATCCTTCTTAAAGGGTAGGGCCAAGAACTGGACACTATACTCAGGGTGGATCTTACCAAAGTAGAATAAAGAAGAATTATTATATTCCATGATTTGAAAATTTCAATTCTGATAACTGCCTTTTTTTGCAGTCCCATCACATTGCTAATTCCATTTCCAATCTATTTACAACTCCAAAATTGTTTTCATATCTACTACTACCTGTTCTATACCTGCACCTTGTTTTTTTGTTTTTGAAATGTTGGAAGAAATATCCTTCTGGGTTCAGTTCCAAGTGGGGAAAAAGACACTGGAATCATGGAAGTTACTTGGAAAGAAAGTTTATTGATGAACAGGATCACATGCCTTGGAGCTCCTGGGTGAAAAGGGAAGAAATGCCGAGAGTTCCTTGGTTTTATGCCCTCTGTTGGGATTTGAATTTGAGCTTGTATTCTGATTGGTTGTCAGACTCCCATGGGGCCATGCAGGGGCAACTCTGTAGGCTGTCCTGAGTCCCAGGCTTGGTTGAGCCTTGCTGGATGATGATGTAATGAAAGAGCTTTGGGCAATTCCTATTATAGCTCTACCTGGAGTAGATCTTTGTTATGTAAAATAGACTGGCCCAGGCCAGAGTAATGGTCCATTAGCAAAGGTGTGGGGTGGGTGAGTTTCTGCCTCCGAGTTTCTACTTTTCTCTTTAGGGGAAATATTCTGTCTTTTTAGTATATCCTAAAATATTTCATTTTCCTAGGAGTGGGGTGGGTATTAACTTCCAACACTACCAAGTTTTGTATTATCTGAAAATCCGATAGTCATTCACTTCCCCTCTAAGGCATTGTAAAAATATTAAAGATTACAGAGCCCAGGATCCTCTTTCTGCAGTACGATAAGGAACCATTAACACGCACTCTTTAGACATGGTTTTTGAGCCAGGCATTCATCCACTTGATTGCCATGCCAACTAGCCTTCACAAGATTAGCTTGTAGCCTTAGCCCAAATTATATACCAAAAAAAGTTAAATTTATGCAACTAGGTAAATTTTGAAAAATTAAGCAATAAATGGCTTGGATACCATAATTCTAATGTTTACCTATCTGGATATTAAGACTTGCAAGCTAAGGAGACTGAGGGTTCCTCTTGTTTCAGCAAATACCTGAGCAATGATTCATAGATTGTCCCTACTCTGCTTTTCAAAAGACTGCTTAAAGAAATCTTTTATATTTATTGTGGGTTTTGATCTTGGTTTTGGTGGAAAAGTTCATTTTAAAAATGATATTTTATTCATTTTAATAGTGTACTATTTTTTAAAATTGTCACTTTTTCAAACAGGCAGTAGAATACCTTTCTATATAACAAGCATAGAGTATTTACATGTGTCTGCTTTAGTGCATCATTTGTTCTTTGTGACAAGTGTAAATATTTACAATGTACAGAACTATAAATAGAACGTGTCTGCCATAGTTTGTGCAGACTATATTTAAAATTGATGGTACTGTACCTGTTTAATCTTTTTTTTTTAATCCTCATATCTTCAGGGATAGGTAATTTGATGCCTTTCAAGTGAATTTTTAAAATAAGAATTCACAAACTCTTGTCTGATATGCACATATGTACATGCCCATAGTTCTCTTCCATAAGTAACTTTATGTTAAGCACTGAAAAAGAGTGCTTAGCGAGCACAAGTTAAAGGCAAGTGAAGAGAAGAAAAATCGTACCTGATGGAGCCATAAATATTGACTTCCATTATTCACACCTGGAGAATTCAGTAAGTCCTGCCCACAGTCACGTCTGGCATAATCGCCTCCCATTTGGACTCCTTCCATGGGATTGACTTTGAAGAGAATTTGGAAGCTACAGCTGGTACAAAATGCTTTGGGAGATGCATTGATTGCCAGTTGGCTTGTAGATGTGATTCAAGGTACTTTGCTTTTAGAAAATATTGCAAGTGTGATGTTTCATTTCCATCACAAGAACATTTAATCTTAACATTTGAGAGCGGTAAATACATCCTTCAGCTGAATAAACTCAGTACTGTAGATCTATCTTTCAAATGTTCACTAGATGGCAGCAAAGGCAACAAGATGTTTCTAATTGCATTCTCAAACCAGGGCAGTTGTACAATTCTGATCCAGATTCTTAAGCCAATAGACAAGATAAAATTGGGTATCATTAGCTTATTGATGGGTTATATTTTTCAGTGGTTTCATGTACATGTTAAAAAAATAATAAGGACAAGACTGAACCTTGGGGCATCTCACAAAGGCATATGCACTGATTTGACTCTTCCCTCCTTAAAAGCACCAACTGGAACTACCCATTAAGAAAGAAACAGAATCACAGCACAATAGGGCCTCCAATGCCCAATTTTCACAGGGAGCCCAGAAGGACACTATGTCAGTGGTACTGAAGACCAGGGATACTTCCCTGGCCTAGTGGAATACCAATGCTGCCAAGTATGAACACTATCTGGAAAAGGTCCAGGCTTCCTCTGTGACATTGTATAGTTCCCCCACCACCACCACAACATCTCAACAATGCAGCCACTACAATGTAACCCATATGATTCTTGCAGAAAATAAAAAAAGAATTGATTTAAATATGAATATTTTGACGTTTTAGTTATCTCCTGAAATTTTGCAAAAGTCTAGATGAAACCCCGCCCCCACATCATCTTGTGAGGTTGAGTAGCTGCATGAGATTTTGACCACTTGTTTAAGAAAATAAAAAGAAACCTTTGGCATGTACATAAAAGACCACAGTGGCAATCCTAGAACAATCCTGTGTTTAAATAGGCCTCTTTAAACTGTGTAGGCTAAATTGGGGCTGGCACCCAGGGAGAAAAGAGGACCCTTATCAAATGGGTGCCTTCTGTTACAAAGTCAGAAAATGGTGCTGTTCGTTCAATTTTAATGTAAGCAAGGTAAATAAGGGCAGCGATCAGTTGCTGCATTTCCTTTCTCACCAGTATTTGCAATTCCACTTTGCGGGTGGGAAAAATCACTTTCATTCTTAGTGTTGTCATCTGGGTGTGTGTATGTGTACATGAGACATAAACCTGGGCATCAGAGACTTGGCACTGTTCCTGTACTAGAAGCTATTATACACTGTTCATAGTTTAATGACCATATTCAGAGCAAAATAAATATCCTCTGCCATCTTTCAAATCACTTATGTAATAGGCATAGAATTGCTCTGCGCATGGGCCGTCCTTGTTCTAAACAAGTATCTACCGCCATTCCAATAGAGCTTTAGATATATGTCCGAACCCCACTCACCTGTTTGATAGGCTGGTGGCTCCGCAAAGGGCACAGGATGAAGCAGGAGGGAGCATAACAAGAGTCCGCTAAACTTCCTCCCTTTGGCTTCATACTCAGGTGTCCTCCTTTTGTTGACAGATTGCTATGAAGATTAATTGCAAGATTGCTATAAGTTTGCTATTCCCTTCATTGTTGCTCCTGCGACATGCAATGGGAACAGCAGGAGAGAGTGTTGATCTTGCTGTTGATTTGTGTAGATAATATGCTGCTATGGAAGAAAGAGCTGAGCTGGCAGAACTGAGGCAGAGAAGGTAATCTTTCAAACCTCACAAACAGCAGCTGGAAACAGTCAATGGGCCACCATAAAATTCAAGGCTAGCCAAGTATTCAGGCAGCTGGGACAGAAAGGACTCTTTAATCAATAGTAATCAATAGAAATTGAAATTACTAGCCACTCAGCACACCCCAAATCAGAAGCATAAGGTAGCCAGCTCACTCACTCACTCACTCATTCACTCACTCACTCACTCACTCACTCACTCACTCAGATGGTAAGGCTGGTCCTGCAACAGTTCACAAGCAAAGCGCTGAGCTAGCTGTTTTATCTTTCAAAAAGGCTCCCTCGGGGCTACACTGCCATCTGGTAAAAGTGTAGATTCCTGCATCTTGCCCTCCTGGTTTGCTTCCTTGTTTCATTACGTATCCCAGAGTTATTCAGAAATGTCATTGAAACAGTTTTGAAACATGTTTTGAAACAGTTGTTGTGGGTTTTTATGAAGTATTATGGGAAAGATGTCTTGGCAACAAATATCCATGATCCTTAATTATATTTTGGAAGTGGGCAGTCAGTCAGAGCAGATATAAAAAGGAAATAGGAACAGGATGTTACAGCTCTTCTGGGCTGGTACTGAAGCAATCCACTAAAGGCGGTGGAAGAAGGTGGAGTGTTAAGTGGGCACAGAGTGAAAAGGCAGACACAAGAATAACAGGTAACTTTTTTATTTGTGCTTAAAACACAAGCCGCGAAATCGCGGCTGGCGCCGGTTTATGTAGCCAGCGCTGTCCAACGCTTCAGCCACTGACAGGACTTTATCCTTCCCACCAGTGTCTGGACCAATCGGTGGAGTCTGACATCAGACTCCACTTGGCTGGCCATATAAGACAATACTTAACACAGAAAATATCCTAGAAAAAATAAATATTGATTGGCATCTCTGCCCTGGCATGACTAAGGATCTCTGAATTCTAAGCTAGGGGAAGGATGTAGGTCTTCTTGTTGTGAAACTTCAGTTTTCCAATAAGTTTTAGGACATTAAAGCGACTAATCTCTTCCAGACAATTTTGGAAGCTTATTCATTGCGTGACATGAAGGTTAATTTATTCTTAGAATGCAATGCAAAATCCAAATGACTGCCTAACTCGTTGCCCATAGTTCCTATCGTTCCAATATCTTGTGTCATATTGCATATAACCTGAGCCTGCATCCTTGTTTCATTTAATGCATAGGAAGGACTATGCTCTGAAACAGGGCTTGCTGGCTGAGGAATTCTGAGAATTGAAGTCCACAAGTCTTAAAGTTGCTAAGGTTGGAGACCCCTGCTCTGAAAGGATGACTCATTAAGTGCAGAAAGGAAAGAAAGGGGGAGTATGAAGTATTTTTAGTATTTAGTATTTATTTGATTTGTCAATCGCTGACAAGATACAGGTATAAGAATAAATATAGTTTTCAATACATGAGATAGATACTTATAAGAAAAATAAAAAATAATAGGACAGGGACGGTAGGCACGATTGGTGCACTTATGCATGCCCCCTACAGGCCTCTTAGGAAGGGGGTGAGGTCAATAGTAGACAGTTGAAGGTTAAAGTTTTGGGGGTTTGGGGAAGAAACCACAGAGTCAGGTAGAGTATTCCAGTATCCCAGAAGTATCCCAGGAGCCCCATTATGGTTAGTTTCTAAGTTCCAGTTCTCCAGTGTTCAGATTTGTATTTAGCCGTGGTGGCACAGTGGTTAGAATGCAGTACTGCAACCTAATTCAGTTCATTACTAGGGTCCTGATTGGTTCAAGGTAGACTCCGCCTTCCATCCTTCTGAGGTCGGTAAAATGAGGACCCAGATTGTTGGGGGCTATATGTTTACCGCTTAGAGAAGGCTGTAACATGGTATATAAGTCTAAGTGCTATTGCTAAGTGCTATTGTTACTTACCTACTAAACTAATGGAGCTGCCTTATAGTCAGGTAACAGGACGAATTATTTTAACATTTTAATGCTAGGATTCATTCATGTTCATTTTTTGTCATGGATTCTTAAATTAGAACTGCCCTCCCAAAATGTATTGTCCTCCCTGGTGTGGGAACAACACCAGAGGTGGTATTCAGCAGGTTCTGACCAGTTCTGGAAAACTGGTACCGGAAATTTTGAGTAGTTCTGAGAACCAGCAAATACCACTTCTGATTGGCCCCACCAACCCCATCTATTCTCTGCTTCCCGAGTCCTAGCTGATCGGCTGGGTCTTCTTTGGTTAACCTACACAGGAGAATGGAGCTGGAAAGCAGGCTAGTGGGGTGGGGAAGGAATGGGATTTTACAGTAACCTTCTCCTGGAGTTGGGAGGGAATTGAGATTTTGCAGTATCTTTCCCCTGCCATGCCCACCAAGCCAAACCACGTCCACCAAGCCACACCCACAGAACTGGTAGTAAAAATATCTGAATCCCACCACTGAGCAACACTATATGAAGAATATGATTGACTGATAAATAGCCAATTGTACATTCAGTCTTCCATCCCTTCTAAAATAAAGATACTTCCTTGGGAATTCTCATTGACTTATTAAGTCTGACTGAGTCACCTTGAAAGTGGGGAAGGGAAACGCAGTAAAGTTATCACACCATAGCTGTGGCGTGGCGAAGGCAGAAAACAAAAATTAGTTATTTTTCCTCAAAGAGAGTAGGATAACATGGGGGGGCAGACAAATTTTATGGGATAAAAGACAGCCCTGGAGAAACAAGGGCATTCTGGTCCTGAAAGAAAATAGCCTTACTCTGCAAACAGCCCTGTGAAAGACAGACAGCCATCTCCAATTTGATGTCTCTATGTTTGGTGGTCTTGCTTAGAGATTGTGGGTGCTGAAATCCAGCACTTTTGAAAGGCACAATTGTCTAAGCATGGCACTCTATGTTCAGCATTTTGAGCCAGAAATGTAACCAGTTTTAGTGTGAGTTTTACTGACAATTAGGCAGGGTGAACAAGATACTATTTTTATGAGGAACAATGAGCATTAATATGATTAAAAATGAATAATCTCCATTCTTTCTGTCTTACCTTTTAAATTTATATCTCTCTTCTTCAAACTCTCAAACTGACTGCTTTCCTAACCCTGCTTTTATATTGTTCAACAGTATATATGCAGGTAGTCCTTGATTTCCAACCACAATTGGGACTAGAATTTCTGTTGCTAAGCAAAGCAGTTGTTACGTGAGTCATGCCTAATTTTAAGACCCTTTTTTTGCCATGGTTTTTAAGTGAATCATTGCATTTAGGTGAATCTTGCGGTCCTTAAGCAAATCTAGCTCCCCCTATTGACTTTGCTTGTTAGAAGCTGACTGGGAACATCACATGATCTTGTGATTCTGCAACTGTTGTAAGTACATGCCAGTTGCCGAATGCTGGAATTTTGATCATGTGACTATGGGGATGCTGTGATGGTTATAAGTGCGAGGACTGGTCATCAGTCATTTTTTTGGCATTACTTTACTTAACTTTATGCAACCTTGAATGGTCCTTGAACAATGGTTGTAAGTCAAGGACTATCTGTACTTCATCTCATCCACTAGAGGCCTCCTCACCTTTTATCCCAGTTTTCCACGTTTCAAGCAATCTTTTTTTTTCTAAGACGTATCATTGTAGATTTGTGTCTTCTAGTAATTGAAATGTCTTGCTCTTCTATTGCATTTTCCAAGCAACTCTCCTGTATGGCATCTTTTTCCAATTAACATACATGGGATAAGGCTGCATATCTGCATTTAAAGTAACATAGCTTATTGTTTAGCAGTGAACAGTCTTATACTTTTCCCCTTTTAATGTAAATAACACTGTTTCCTCAGTTATGGCAAAATTCTGGAGAAAGCCTAGCCTTAAATGGTTTCTTAGATCAACCTTCTCCAACATGATGCCCTTCTATGTGAGTTGCACCATGCTGGCTAAAATTTCAGGGAGCTGCAATCCCACAAAATCTGGAAGAGGCTAAGGGTTAGGGTGGCTAATTCAAACTTGGCTTCTGTTCAATGTTTTTCTTCTGGTTTAAACTACTATCAAAAGTCTAAGGAAAAATTATATTTATATCCTAAAATACCTGGAGAAACACATGTAGTAATTTGGTAGTAACTACTCAGCTGGTTCTTGTATGTGTGTGTGTTTGTGTGTGTGTGTGTGTGTGTGTGTTTTCATGTGTGAATAGAATGATCGCTAACAACTTCCATGGCAAAGATAATTTAAATCAAATTATAGAATATGTGACTAAATGTGTTTCAGTTGAATATGTATTAGTGTCTTGATTGCCTGTTGTACTGAATAGGCATGATAACATCTCTAATTACACGCTTATACAGTATTCCGTTTTTTCCATTGTTTGTTTGAGGCATAAAAATTCCCTTCCAGCCTACTTAAAATTAGACCTGTTTTAAGCATCTAAATACTTGTTCACCTCTAACCACAGAAAAACAAACCTTAGCACTTTGGGGATTGTTCTTAATAACACTAGTCACCGAAGGATTCATGGAGGCCAAAACTGTATCACTGAGGTTTGAATCTTAGTAGACAGAGCAGATATAATAATCTTCAGGATCTGGACTTTTTACATGTGGTTGACTAACTCCCATAATACCCCTCCTACCATAACCACTAACTTGCTGTTTGGAATTTATAGAATACCCCAATACATCCGGAAGGCTCTCAGATGGAGAAGGCTTAGTGTAGGCTTTATGCTAGCTCAATTATTTGAACTTTTATTAAAGAAAAACAACATATCACCAACTTAAATAAGACAACATCAAGCTGAAAACATGTGGTAAGCTAACTATAGCTGGTCAGCTGTTTGTTATTTATGTGAGTAGCAATTCAGATCAGTTTGCTCATTTACTAGATTCATGACAAAAGTAATTTAAAATATTAGAATTCTAGAATTATAATGTTCTATACCAGCAGTCACCAACTGGTGGGCCATGAGAAAATTTTGGTGGGCCGCAGAGAAATCTCATCCCCAGAGAACACCCCCAAAACAATTTCTGCACAGAAACACAAGGCTGCGCTGCTCACATGGCCCACGGGAACCCTCCCTGCCCACTTACTCCTTACCCAGCAAACTTGTCTGCTCAATTGCTATTTTTCCTTTTTCCGACCATCATCCATTCTGCTGTGCTGGGAGATTTAGATGAGCTAGGAAGCAGGAAATGGTTGGATTTCTTGCTTTCTAGCTAGTCTTTAGATCTTTCACTCTGCTTTTAAGCACAGCCGAACCTCCCTTAGGACTGAAGGTTTTATTATTCAGTGCAAACTGATGGCAAACAAATTTGAGAGACTGAACTAGCTGATGGCAGATAGATAGATCACTGAATGATTCTGTGAGCAACTCAATCTGCCTGCCTGCTTTGCCTGCTTTTGGATAAAAGTTGCTCTTTTTTATTATAAAAAAAACCAATATTTACATACATGGTGTGTTGTGAGTTAATTTTGTGAGTTTGCTTGCAAGCAAATTTTATGTGACAGACTGAGCTAGCCAATGGCAGATAGATCTCTGAATGAATCTGTGATTCTGTGAGCAACTCAATCTGCCTGCCTGCTTTGGATAAAAGTTGCTTTTTAATAAAAAAAATCAATATTTATATAAATATTTATAATATTTACATACAAGCCATGCCCAGCCAGTCACATGACCACCAAGCCACATCCACAAATTAGGCCATGCCCACAGAACCAGTTAGTGGTCCCTGGGATTTAAAATTATGAGTTTGGTGGTCCCTGAGGTCCAAAAGGTTGGCAACCCCTGTTCTATACCAAGGGTTTTCAAACTTGGCAAGTTTAAGACTTGTGGACTTCAACTCCCAGAATTCCTGAGCTAACATGACTGGAGGAAGAATTCTGAGAGTTGAAGTCCATAAGTCTTAAAGCTGTCAAGTTTGGAGACTCTTGTTCTATACATTGAAGCAGATCCTCTGGTGGTGAGCTGATGGTAATGGAGATAGAAGATCTACTTCCTTGTAAGGACTGCTTCTTTTCTGATGCCCAGTACCACAACTTCCTAAATGAAAATTGGATTCATGCAAATATTCTGCCTCAGCTTTTAGATGGACCCAAATAAGTTTCCAAAGCCCTTGAGAAATTTCTAAGTAATCTAGAGGGCAAGTCTGTTGAGAGCTTAGTCAGAATCCTGGTAAGAGGCCCTATCAGTTCCTTCTCCTAGGAGAAGGAAGTGATAGGGCCTCTTACCAGGATTGTTTCCCAGTGGCTTCTCCTTATGCCCAATCTAAGAGAGCACCTTGGTTTACTAAGATACTACACAAGGCAAAGATGAAGAATACATCTGATTGGACATGAATGTGCATCCAAATTCAGGCTACTTTATATTGTGATAGTCATGATATACTTCTTCACCAGAATTCTGGGAGCTGCATTGTCTGTTTTCAATGCAATCAAGATGGTTTACAAAGTCCTGACAGCTTGACATCAGAATATCAGCAGGACAACTCATTCTGGATAGAATCTCCTTTTCAAAGCAAGTGAGTAGAGAAACTATGAGGCAGTAGAGGGAGAGGGGAATTCATGATGGTAGAATTTGGACCGGCATCATATAAACAAGATTGTGGGAATTTACAAATTCTCCATCAATTTCTTTTCACACAAGCAACATAACATATAAAAATTAGAATAGTAATAGAAACAGAGTGCATTGGTAGTTAACTCATCATCAACTGGGATTACATTGCTGACTGGAAGGAACTGCTGAAACCTAATTCCCTCATAGATAATTAATCTACCATTTCATTTTTCCTGTTTCTACTACAAGTTACCTCAGTTAAACAGGGTCATTGTGACTCTATGAATTTCTTTATAATACAAAGACATTGTGTGGGTTGCTTGCTTTTAACCTGGTGTGTACCTTGTTTTGTATTGCAGTATTCGCTTGAACCCTACCACAAGTGTTTATTAAGGAAGAGCTTATTGCTTTTTCATGGAATGCTTTAAGAAGAAAATGTCATCAGCTGATATATAGTTAAAGCTAAGACTGGATTTTTGAATTATATATCACAAAAGAAACTATGCAGGGGGGTGAGGGGTCATAGGGTAAACGACAGAATGCGATAGACTAACTTTAAAGCTCAGAATTCTGAAACATTGGGTTGGCTGAAAACCGCCACATCGTTTAAGAGACCCTTGAAAAATGTGGAACCTTGTTGCTAGGCACAGATGTTGCTATGATAAGAATGAAGAGTGTGCAGAATCTGTGGTAGTAACACATCCCGTCTTGTTGCTAGGCATAAATGTTACTAGGGCAAGACAAATGGGAAAAGCATAGTAACTGGAGTAGTCTAAAATTCATATTCATTTGCTGAGTGACTTAAATGTTCTGAAACATTTTTTATATGGGGGTTACAGCTGTCTGATTATGCATTTTGAATAAATATCTTGACACCTATCAAGATCTTGTTGGGGCTGCTATTGTTGACAGCACTGGAAGGTTTTTTTTTAAAGACAGGTTTCTCTTTCAGAAATCCACATCCCATTGGCTAAAAAAAGATGCATAGATAAGTAGATTACAACAGAAATGACAGCTTTTAAATGACATTTCAAGCTTTGGGAAAACAGTTGCTACTACCGCAGTTGAAAATGAAAATAGTACCCAGTCCTGTTACAGTATTTCTTCCAAATAGTGACATGATATGCAACAATCACAGAAAAAAAATAAGCATGTTTACATTCAGAGTTTTTTGACCGAAATATTGGAGTAAATGCAGGAGTCACATGATTTGCCTCCAGCCATTTAGTGAACTTGGGTTAGGTGTTTAATGGGCTTTAATGGTGAAAGAGCAGTGGTACCATCACAGCATAGTTTAGCTCAAATTCCTGGGCTAACTCAGGTGGATGGAAAAGGAATGGTTTATCACATAAATTAAAGTAAATAAAAGTAAAGCTCATTCTGTCTAAAAAAGGATCTTTCAGAAGAGAGGGATGGAGGGAGGGGTGGTTCACAAGCAGGGGTGGGATTCTACCAGTTCGCATCTATTCGCTAGAACTGGTTGTTAACATTCTAAGCAGTTCAGAGAACTGGTTGTTAGAATAAATTACTGGACTAATCCTATAAGGAAGGCAGGAAGGAAACATTCTGGTGTTGCTTACAGAAACTGCCTCTCCATTAACCCTTATTACATTCTTGGCAGGACTAGACTTCTTGTCTCAGGTACTTCTCTGGAGTTTTTTCCCACTCCTTTGCTGGTACTTTGCTTATGTGGAGTGACCATTCAAAGTTACAATGGCACTGAAAAAAGTGACTTATGACCCTTTTTCACACTTACGACTGTTGCAGCATCCCCACAGTCATGAGAGGCCAGGCGAGGAGATGTGTGCCTCAATGTGAGTGATATTGAGTTGGCCACTCCCACCAACTAAGCCACGCCCACAGAACTGGTTGTTAAAAAAATTGAATTCCACACCTGTTCACAAGTGAAGTTAATTCTTTTCACTTGGTTGAAACTGGTATTAGTCATGAATTAGAATAACTGATCTATGCAATTCTGGGATAGATTAGTAGTAGCGATCTAGGATTCTGGACATATCAATTGAACATTCTTAAGATAATCAATTCCTAAAGTAATTCTTCTTGGGAAGCAGTTTGGAGAGATCCTAGTGAAAAAAAAAAGCCACAACTATAAAAATAACAAGTAACTGACATGACTCTTCCTTGTTATTTCTAATTCTGACAACTATTTTATTCTTTTCATTGTTTTTGTGGTTTTCAATGCTACATACGGAAGAACTCGGGAGCTGCTTTTGATTAAGTCTCTTAAGTTCTGTTAACAATTTATTTTAACAATGTTAGATCATTCAAATCACCATTCAGACAGAATCAATTTTGTTTCAAGAGACATACATAATTGCTGAAATATTGTCAGCAAATTTTCTGTGAAATGATAACAATAAAAACAATAGTTAGTGCATCCATTATATCCAAAAGCTACTATATGGACATAAAATTGGGATATAAGCAACTCAGTTGTTTCACACATTTCATGCAAGTAGTAAGCAAGACACAGAATACACATTTACACAGTATCATTGTTCAAATCACAAGATATCATCTTGGAAACTATCAACACTCAGTACATTTATTTTTTGTTGTGATATACTATAATAACAACTGGTAATAGAAGATGCCAAGTCCCAAAAAATATGTTAAAGTTAATATATAGTAATAAAAATATATATTTTACTAAATAGATGCCAGTTGGTTGTGAAGTTGCTGATAGATTATGCAAGGTACCAGAGCACCAATAGTACACCAATCAAGAATAGATCAATAGATTTATAGATCAATTGATGGACTGGTAGATATTTAAGAAGCTATCTCATTTTAGGCAGAATCACACATGGTAGGCAACAATTTGATTAATTCTGGCTTACTTAAACCACAGATGGGTAAGTTCACACAACACATGAAAAGCCATGTGGCAGAGACATCTCCTTAGTTGAGAAGCAGGAAGCAGTCAAGCAGGTCCAAGAGTAGGAAGACAAATCCAAGAGATGCCAGTGACACTTTGTTCACACCATCCCTTTCAGCTCTCAGAGCCGCAGCTTTAAAAAAAAAAGGGCCTCCCTTTGAAGTTTCTGTCTGTCAAACTATAAATCAAACTATACCATCAAGAAAAAAAAAAGATGAACCAGCTGTGGAGTCCAGTCCTTTTGGTCTCCCTCTTCAAAGAGGCAAGTCTCAAATGTTAACGTCAGCTAAGGAAGCCCCTGTAGATAGGTTTATTTGTTTGTTTTTAACTTTCCAACTGAGCTATGGCTGGCCCTCTTCAAAGGATGAGGAAGTTTTGCTAAAAGGCCCAAGTGGAAATCTCTATGGCTGAATGACATTATATGGCTGTAAGCCCCCTAGAGTCACTTTGGCAAGATGGGCAGCACAGACGTTTAGTAAGTAAGTAAGTAAGTAAGTAAGTAAGTAAGTAAGTAAGTAAGTAAAATCCAATCCCCCAAAGAGTTCAAAGGCTGGAACAGATGTTGCAACAACTTTAAAGCATGCATAAGTGCACCAACGTGCCTACCATCCCTGTCCTATTGTTTCTTTTTTCTTTTTTTCTCATATGTATCCATTTCATGTATTCATAACTATGTTTATACTTATACCTGTTATCTTATAATCTCTTGACAAAATAAAATAAATGAAATAAAACTGACACCACAACTGATTCTTTCCTGGTTTCTGATTTATGGAAGGACCTAGCTAGATGGAAATAATTTGGTACAAAGGACAATCATCCTATTCAGGCAATGCACTCCTTGGGGGACATCTTTGTGCCTCCCCAAAGTTGCAGTTGATTTCCTGATGGAACCAATTCCTTGCTATTATTGGACTTCAAGTGGGGAATATAGTCTGTACTTCCCCTTCCTTCTGTGAGAAAGCCAGGAAGTTTTTTATTCTTTCCATGAACTTCTTCAGAGACTTCTAAGCAGTAGATAATAGGCCCCTTTTTAGTACATCCCCCACCTCAATATATCAATATTTCCCAGTGGAGCTTTTACAGGTTGGATGATCCTCCCCAAGTCCCATGTCTCTTACATTCATTTAGAAACAACGGAAAAAAGCAAAGGGCCTCAGCAAATGTCAGTGAATGTATACAGCCATGAATTCATAGTATGGAGAACAATCTTCCTAGCTTTCTGTCTTGCTGTTGGGTTAGGACTCCACTAGTGCATCTAAAAAGTCAGAGACAAGGAGAAAGCTGGCTGCCAAGTTAAGGAGGATTATTGCAGAACAATTCCTAGCAATCTGTAATTCCAAACTGAGTGATGAAGCAGTATTCCATAAACAATGAGGCCAGAGGTGGTATTCAGCAGGTTCTGACCAGTTCTGCAGTACCAGAAATTTTGAGTAGTTCGGAGAACCAGTAGCAGAAATTTTGAGTAGTTTGGAATACCGCTTCTGCCTGGCCCTGCCCCCATCTATTCTCTGCCTCCTGAGTCCCAGCTGATTGACTGGGTCTCCTTTTGTTGCCCTGCACAGGAGAATAGAGCTGGAAAGCAGGTTAGTGGGGTGGGGAGAGAATGGGGATTTTGCAGTATCCTTCCCCTGCTACGCCCACCAAGCCACGCCCACCAAGCCACGCCCACAGAACTAGTAGTAAAAAAATTTGAATCCCACCACTGAATGAAACCCATCCTCAAGACAAGGGGTATTTAGAATGGGCTGGGAGAAGAAACGGATAGGAAGTGCCTCAATGATGCTGTGGGGGAATTCAGGGACTAATAATTTAGTACAGCTGGAAGAATATTTTAGCTGTGATAGCAGGGATGCGGAAAGAGTGAATTCTGTAGGTCACAACAGCCGTCAGGTCTTAAAGCTATCCTCATGGGCAGGAGTATAGAAGCCAGGAGAAAACTATCCGCTCATTTTTTCTTATTTAAAAAGCAGTATAAGGGGCACAATGGTACTTTAAATGTTGTCCAGTATAGTAAAGGTACATTCAGATAGTCCTCAACATACAACCATTTGTTTAGTGAGTGTCTGAAGTTACAATGACACTGAAAAAAGTGACTTATGACCATTTTTCACACTGATGACTGTTGCAACATCCTAGAGTCACATTATCAAAATGTGGACGCTCGGCAATTGACTCACAGTTATGATGGTTGCAGTGTTTCGGGGTCATGTGATTACCTTTTTCAAACTTCTGACAAGCAACATTAATGGGGAAGCCAGATTCACCAACAAAAATGTTACTAACGTTAACTGCAGTGGTTCGGTTAACGAACTGTTGCAAGAAAGGCTGTACAATGGGACAAAACTCACTTAATAATTGTCTTGCTTTGCAACATAAATGTTGAGCTCAGTTGTGGTTGTAAGTCGAGGACTACCTGTATCTCATTCTTACAAATATCATTTTTATTTATTTATTATTTTTTATGTCACCCATCTCCACTACAGGGTGGCTCTGTATGGCTCATCTTGTGCCCTCCCCCCAAAGCCAAAATCTTTCAGAGTCAACACGGACTATTTAAACTATTAGAAATATATTATGGACAATTTGTTTGAGTAATTGTAATATTGGCTCTGATTCTCCTTTCGTGTGACTAAATTGTTTGTCTTCCTAGTGCCTAAACCTGTTTCTGTTTCCCTTTTGAGATTTTTATTGCCTTCATTGGATTGATTTCAAGGTTATAACTGTTTGTTGTTTGTTTGTTATTAGGCTTTTTTCCATATTTTTCTTTTGGATGTTCCTGTTCACTGCCTTGCTGAATCATGGAAACAAATAAATAGAAAAGGTTCATGGTTCCAGACTCGGTTATTTATTTATTTTCCACAGTGTATCAGTTGCTCCAATTGAAGCTAACTTTCAGCAGCATCTAGTTCCTATCTTTCTAAACTTACATTGAAATAAAAACAGTTAACAAAGGAAAAAAGTAATAATAATCCAAAAAATGATCAACAAACAATATGTAAAAACTAAGAATAAATACAGAAGCATTATGGTAATTGTTGATTGTGTTTGTTTGATATTGTCCCAAAGGTGCTTTTCCAAGAAGCTTCTTGGATGAGAAGTGAAATGTCTTCAAAGAAAAACCAGAAAGTCCAGTTGCCTCTTGAAAAAGCACCTTTGGGACAACCATGATCTGGAGGACTGAGAATCTCCATAGTCGTTTGTTTGCTATTGTACTAGCCAATGAGTGAAATAAACACACACACACACACACACACGCACAAACACAAATGAGTTTTTATTTGACATTTTATGGAAATACTCTATTTCTTTAGTTATTTTTTTAGTAAGAGGGGGGCAAAAATGGAAGGTGAGATGAGGATAAGGGGCTGAGATTAGCTATCTCTAAACAGAAATATAAGGAAGTAGAATATATATATTTATTTGTCAAACATGTACAAGATAACAAGTATAGGTATGAACATAAACAAGAACAAAGGGAGTAAATACAGATAAATTGGGACAGTAAGACAGGGACGGTAGGTACGCTGGTGCGCTTAAGCGCACCCCCTTTAATGTCCTCTTAGGAATCGGGGTGTGGTCCATGGTAGACAGTTTGAGGTTGAAGCTGTGAGGGGTTGAGGCTATATATATAGTGTATCGGCTTAATGATATATGATATATGGTGTATATACCATATATATATTTATATATGGTATATCTACAGTTTATATGGTATATCGGCTTAATGTATTTATGCTGTCTCAGTCTAAACTCAATTCATGAGGCCTTTCTTGAATGAGGATAATTACTGTTGTCAAGAAAAAGGAATGGATCAAAGACCAATGAAAGAAACAAATACAAGGAGTGACTGTATTTGATGATTCTTCTGGAGAAATTAGCTCTTCAAAAGGTTCTTTAATGCCTCTGGGCTATTGAGCAAGACTTTTGAAATGTCTGGGATTCATTTAGCCCAATTTGAATTACATACTTTACTTGTTTATTTAGCAGTTTATGATTGATTATTATATCACTATAAACTTTTTCAGTAAATCAGCTTTATCGTTCAGCTGAACAAACTGTGTCCACAGTTTATAATGATCCGTTTTCTTTATTCATTAGTGCTAATAAAAGCTTTGAATTTCCTTGGTGTTCTAATCCCCCCAAAGCAGACCATGTTTACTTCCTCACTAAAGCTTCATTACAGCAAAAGTTTTATCAGTTTGTAATTGTCACACGGTGAGTGATTCCCAAGTGATACCCATTAAAGAGGTACAAATTGATTGTTAAACAAACTGCTTGTTTCCTGTTCTGGGGAGAAATACATAACCTCTGACAATTCCCACTTGGAGAAGGTGAATCCAAGAGACTCTGTTGACTGCTGGTAATAACATATACATTTGTACAGAAAGGATAGACAGAACAAAAGTGTCTGTTGAATGAAAACTAATTTTCATTGCAGAATATATTAACTATACATTTCTGTGCACATCTATTGTGTGACATATTTGTTAGGCAAATGGAAAAGTGTTAGTAAGTACTGAACAATGCTCTACCAAATATGAGGTTTTGTGCTGCTTCTAACTTTAATTAACAAGCTGCCTTATTTTGACTCTGTATTATATAAAATCATGGTTCCATACCCACCAAGCACAGACATTTAAATTTTATTAGATTTATATATCTACATGGGTTATACAATACGGGAACTGACTGTGGATATCCACCAGGTTTCCTGTCCATTCTGAATGTTTAAAAAAAACCAATTGTTTTTAAATTAAAATAAATAAGAAGGCAGCCATGTAAATCATCAGACTTTAGTGTCATTTCTATTCAGCTGGATGCAAAATTAGCACCAGATTTGTCATTCTTGGCTTAGACAACCTTGAACTATGCCAACTAAGATTAGACTTAAGCATAGTACATAAAATCATATGTTACAACATCTTACCAGTTAATGAATATTTCAGCTTTAACAACAACAACATTAGAGCGCACAACAAATATAAACTAAATGTAAACCACTCCAAACTCAATTTCAGGAAGTATGATTTCAGCAACAGAGTGGTCAATGTTGTCACCTGCTCAAGCCCCCACTCCGTTACCCTCAAACTAACCTCTATTGACCTCACCCCATTCATAAGAGGTCTGTAAGGGGCGTGCATAAGCATGCAATCGTGCCTACCGTCCCTGTCCTATTGTCCCCAATTATTAGTTCCTATTTCTTGTATTTAAACTTATGTTTATTCTTGTTTCTGTTATATTGTAAGCTTTTGACAAATAAATAAATACATAAATGGATCCCTGAGGTATCAGACCTTAAAAATGGTGGATTGTTACAAACAATCCTTGTTTTTAGGAATGTGCCAATCTTCCCAGAAAAAAGAAAAAGAAAACCGTGAATATAAAATGGAAGGATAACAAGCATTCTATGGAAATATATCAAGTTGAAGATAGGAAGTTCTGCAGGTATTTTTTTTTGGGGGGGGGAGGCGTAAATTATTTGTGATGGGCCATATTCCCCCAGGACAGGGATTTTATAATAGTGCTTGTAATGTGCTTCCATAATTCTTGTGCCTGTGTGTGTGCCTGCCAATACACACACATATCCACTCCCACAGAGAGACACACACACACACAGAGCTTATTGGGTGATTTTCGGCCAGTCATAATATTTCAGCCAAACTTCCTGCAGAGGTGTGTTATGATGGAGAAAATTCCTGAAAAAAGAAATACGATATGAATCCAGCTATAAATAATCCAGTCTTCAAGCTGACATCAAATGGGTAGCTGTCATTGTACTCTCATTCTGTGCAGAATTGTGCAGTTCCACACAAAGACTTTGCATCAGTTTGAAAGTGGATTTGGACCTTCATATTCTCATGACAATAATAATGGAATTCAGCCAACATATTTCTGGTTCAACTGCAGTGTAGCTGAAACCACAAGGAAACTGGGTTTGTGGGGCAGGGAAAGTTTGTTTTATTGAGTTTATTGTTTTGTCTTATCTTGAGCAATCATGGCTTCACTTCTGCATTGGAGGGAACTCTTGCCTTACCCTTTATTAGATTAGGCTTTTGCAAATTAAGCAAAATAAGGAGGGGTGAAATTGATAATGCTTTGTCTTCTTTCCCCTTCTCTTGGATATGGGGGAACCAGCAGCCAAGCCACCAGGCTGCTATTTTTGAAAACTTTTCCTTCATTTACTTTTCTGCAAAGCAAAGATAAGAAGGTTTGTGTTGTTGCAAGGGCTATAGCTATTCAGGCCAGGGCAGTGCTTTTAGCTCTTTCTTCATGACCATTTCAAGCTGGCAAGAGTGTAGATAATCGTGGAGCATGCAAGGTAATCTGCCTGGGGTGGAGGGATCCAAAAAGCCAAGTTGGTAGTTGTGATTGCATAATTTAAGCCATCTTCTTGGCTTCTTGACACACATCCATACAGAGTCCCCTATTTTAATGATTTAGGAAGTGGAAATGGGGGCAGTCTGGAAGTGTTAGAAAAGATGGGTTTCTTTTTGGTTAAAATGAAATTCTGATCTGAAGAAGTTGAACATTATTGTGTTACATACTACATTATGTTCCAAGTTCTACAGGTGGGAAAAAAGAACTTGTGCTTGGTATGCATAACCCTACTGAGGAATGAATGAAATCTGCTAAATAAAATGAGAACTTCTTCAGATACCTGTTGGAGTTAGAGATGGGAGTTAGGGAAGGAAGACTTGATGTTTTCATATGAAGTTGAGGATGGTACAGTATCTTATCACTAGTAATGAAATAAGACTCAGCTGCCCATCCATTTCTTAAATTATTCCCGGTTTACTTATCAACTGACAAGACAAAGTTAACAAGATGTGAAGATGGATTCTTCTGTACACCAAAGCTGCATTATTTGAGACTGGATGGGTTCAAGTTGCAGTGAGGCATGGCTAACTCACATCAGGATCATCATACTGAGAAGGCTTGGAAAGGGGCTGTATGATGACTAATAATCTCTGTACTAATTGCTATGATATGCAATGCCCTCAAACATGGGCACCATAATCTCACTGCATGTTGTCTCAATGCAAACTGCTACTTTTTGTTTAATGATAGCTAGGTCTGCTGATATGGGTAATCTGTGTATCTGAGATGAGATCCAAATGTTATTTCAAAATGGCAGCTAATCTCACATGTAGGTATTGCATATCATCATTACAGTAAGCCATAACAAACTCTGGATGAACTGCCCAAAGTCGTTTGGCTGAGTTGGGCAGCTATAGAAATTGAATAAATAAATAAATAATAAATACTTATCAAGAAACTGTTTCTTAGAAGAGATCGTATAAGGCAAGTCTTTCCAGTAATTCTCCTATAAAGAATGAAACTTTCCTTACTATTGTCCCAGCCTCATATACCGTAGTGCAATGGTTAAATTATGTATTGCCTGAATCAGTCAGCCCAGAGCCTCCGACAGTTTCCATGGCAATAGCTCTTACATGGAAAAGCAGACTAGGCTGGTAATAAGCATTCTGATAGAAGGAAGGGAATTTAGTATACCCACGGTGGAGTCATTCTGTCACTATAGGGTAATAATAAAATTGGAAGATGGAAATATTCTCCGTAATAGACGTAAATAGTCTCCGTAAGATAGACAATAACAATGGAACTTGGTAAGAAGAAACAAGAAAAAACGGATCTATATTTCTAGCACTTTAGACATTGCTAACTAATGCAACAATTTTGGCAAAGGATTATAAATGCAATAAAGATGATTATATATATATATATATATATATATATATATATATATATATATGGATCTTTGGTTGTTCGGGTTTTCTCCCGCGTAAAACTCGAACAACCAAAGATCCACATACAAATACCATGAGAACCTCAGAAAACATATATATATATATATATATATATATATATATATATATATATATATATATATATATGGCAGACAGAACTAAAAATACACCACAATAACAAGACAACAGTTACTATCCTCAGCAGTAATAACAGGTTCAGATCAAGTAACCATGCTATCTTTACCAATAAGAAAAGCTTTTGCAGACACTTTGTTAGAATAAAAGGGAAAATGGATAAGCTTTTTGCCCCAAATGAGTGTTCCATTATAAAGGCAACATCATCAATTAGCTCCTCCCCGTTAGTGATAAAACTATTTGGATATTTTAGATAAAGGGTCAGAAGGAAAGTTCCCTCGATAATCTTAGTGGTTAATGAGAAAAGGAAATAGAATGAAGCACTTTTTAAGATTCATCAATCATAGTTGGTTTTAGGTCAGGATAGGTCACTATTCAGTTTGGGGGCCTGAATTTCACTCTACTATGGTTTTCAGTTCTTCCATGATAACGCAGAGAGAAATTTATCATTTATTGTGTCTACTGGATGAATGGTCAGTGGATGGAGAGTGGGAGGGAAGTAGACAATGTTCTGTTTTTGTTACACATTGAAAATCTTCCAATACTGTACTCCCAGAGTTAGAGCGGCATGGTGGCCTAATGGTGAAGACGCTTGCCTCCCATTTGGAGGGTTGAAAGTTCAATCCGAGGCAGTTACAGAAGTTTCTCTCTCAGGGTACAAAGAGAAAACATTTGCTACAAACTCACACAGGCATCAGGAATGGCATCTGGCCAGTAAACACTCAGCTTCATTCAGTTGCCCCAACTCTACCCTGAATTAAGAGATTACAGGGTTATAAAAAGAAAAAAAAATGTACTCACAGAGGTTGTGGAGGTTTTTAAAGAGATGCTGCTTTCTTCACAGTTTAAAATAAAGTGCTATCTTGAACATCTGTCTAGCTCTGGAACGTTTGTGTGCTCCATGTTGGGGAGGGCTGCAAAATTCCCAATTCTTACTGTCCCCAATTACCCCAGTTATTTTTATTTATTAGGTTTATGTCCTGCCTTTTCTCCAGGAGCTCAGTGCAGCTTACATAGATGTTTCCCTTCATTGTCTGACCCGAATATCCAATAAGGTAGATCATACTGACGCTGACTGTCCCCAAATGACCCATTACATTTTTGTGGTTGAAGATGAGCTGAAACCTCAGTCCCTCAAAGTGCTACCCCAATACATTAGCTACTTTACTAACCCTGGCTTATTAAGCTTAACCCTCTTCATCTTTTTTTTCCTGGAAAAAAATATTTAAACTGCAAGCTGTTTTGGACTAATAAGGATAGTTGCCTTAATATAGAAATGGAATCTCGGGGTGGGATGTGATCAGTACAATCCCATTGCTTTTTATCTGAGTCCTGATAATTTTTCAAAGAGTTTGGTGGTGTTGGAAGAAACATCCTCCTGGGTTCAGTTCCAAGGGGGGGAAAAGACACTGGAAACATGGAGGCTGTTTGGAAGGTTTAATGGTGGACAGGACCACATGGCTTGGAGCTCCAAAGTGAAAAGGATGATCGCATGCTCCAAGGTAAAAAGTGAACATCAAGAAGAAAGACCAAAATGCTGAGAGATCTGTTGGGCCCCACGTTAGAGTTTCCTGTTCCTGTGTAAGAAATGTATCCCATTGGCTGTCAGACTCCCAGGGGCGGGGGTCTTAGCTAACTTTGTAGGATTTGTCTGGACCACTTGGCTTCACATTAGCATTGGCTGATACAATCTTCCCAGGCCAGGTGGTGAGATGGGTAGAGGCCTTTATTATGTAGAGTACTCTGACCTAGGCCTTAATGGCCCATTAGCAAAGGTGGGGGGGGCTGAGTTTCTGCTTCTCTGAGTTTCTACTTTACTCTTTTTAGGGAAAATATTCTGCCTTTTTAATATTTCCCAGGATATTTCATTTTTCTAGGAGAGGGATGGGTGCTAACTTCCTACAGTGCTTTACTAGGGTTTGAAAAGGGGGATAAATAATTAAATAAAATTGCACTTCCAGGCTTCATTATCTTTACTCCAAGTGATTTCATATATATTGAATAACATGGAAAGCAAGGGAGAGTTTTATATTGCATTAATAGATGACTTTCTGTAACAAAATGTTTAGATGAAAATGACAGACAAAAATGATTAATTTCTGGTCTTGAGACAAATGAGTTCAAACCAAACCAGACCAAATTGAACCGAACCAAACCAAACCCACAACAACAAAATCAGAGCTTCTTCATCTTAGTTCACTCAGAACTGTCTAAATTTTTTTGATTTGATTCTGAAGGATCATTCCCAAGAAATGTAGGAGTAAGAAAAGACTTTTAAACACAATGTTTACATATACAACCTTACTATTGTGGAAAGGGAACTTCACCAGGACAGTGGTGACACCCAAGCAGGAAAAATGCGAGGGGAACATCAGGCTAGCCATAAAAACAAACTTGCATAGGAAAAGAAATTTAATAAAAAAGTATTGAAAGGAGCCCCCTAGACAAAAGCCAAGTAATTAAGAAAGCTAGGAAAAGAAAACAGGCCCAATCAGCAAGACAAACAAACAAAAGACACAAGACTAAATTACATAGGAAACAGACAGGAGATTGCCAGGAAACAAATAGAAAAAACCATTATAAAGGTAAGAGTTTAAGAAAGAACCGATAGGGCAATCAAGCCACCCCGCAGAGTTTTTTTCCACACCTCGCTAAGTATGCCTTCTGGCGAAAATTAAACTCTGACAGGATTTTTTAATATCTAAACATTAAAAATTAAATACTAAACAAACATTCACACACAAAGGGAGGAAAAAAGGTATAAAGAACCAGGAATTCACCATTCAAGGTTAGCTAGCTAGCCCCAGGAACGCAGACTTCTTGCTATCTCTTGCCTTCCTGAAAAATAAAAGGAACCCGCTTCCAAGCAGTTGTCTCTGTCTGTGTCCTTGCACCGGAGCCCTCCCAGCAGAAAAACCGAATCCTCAAAAGAAAGGCATTTTCCAGCCTTTCAACACTATCCCTAACAAATGTCAAATACAAATTATTTTAATTAAAGTTAATTTAATTTAAAGAACCAGCTTATTCATTTGGAATTTTTGTTAAGGAATATGCACAGAGTTTCTGCCCAAAAAACAACCCTACCCAATGAATGAAATTCCTTAATGATACTGTATTTTACCTGACTGTATTGCACATATTTGCATAAGACAAAGAACAAGCAGTTTTGTAGGTGACCTATGAATATTTGCCTATTTTCTGAGACTAAACTGCATACCTGTAGTGGTTCCAACACAAACAAATGCATATAATAACTGGATGCATTTGTGCATATAGGCAACTGCACATAATTCCAGCACTTGTTCACTTGACAAAAGTTTGGAATCCTTTTTTGCTGCAAACATTTGCAAGGATGTTAATTCAGCCTCTTACAAATGACAAGTGAGACCAGAGTTGCATAACACAACACTTGACCCTTAAGTGAAAGCTCTTCACAGGCTGTGATGAGGGACTTTTAGAATCCCATCACTTACTGTGTCTTCTGTTATGTTGGTTCCTGGCATATTGTCACCATTAATCACTTGACTTCTTTAATTAGGTTAGGAATTCAAGGAACTGAAGAATTCTACTCCACTTACCCGGGACTAAACCATATTGAATTTAGTGAAGCTTGCTTCTGAGCATATACTGAGCATATACGTATATTAGATTGAGTAGTCTTAACATTAGGTGCAGTGTGAATACAAACTCTGTGCTGGCCAAAATATGACCTAATTTCCTATTTTTATCTTTTAATGATGGAAAACATATGGAAGGCACCAAACGCATAGCAAGACACTTATGTTTTTCATATAAAGTAAAATGCAGCCTTTTAAAACTTAGCTTGTTAAAGATCTGAAAGATTTGGTCGATTCAGAATTGGTTAATGTTTGGGTACAGGTTTATGAAGAAATCCCAAGGCTGTGGTAGACTTAAAAATAGTAATGTTCAATTACTTCTGTAATTCTTAACAAGAAAACATCATGGATCTCTCTTCAGGGGTGTCAAACTGGCGGCCCACAGGCCAGATGCCTCATGCCCAGGCCACGCCCACCCCAGCGCCACAAATGGGAAAAATATCGCAAAATGTCACTTGATGGCAACGTGACGCAGCAAGTTTGACAATTCTGCTCTAGGTAGTCACTAGGAATCAATTTTGACTTGAGAGTGTTTTTATCTTTAGAAACATACCTGGGTGGTCAGCACAGCTGATCGAAGGCATTTTTTTTAACCTAAGGGAAAGGAGATATTCTTCCCTCCAACTGCATATACCATCAAGTACTTGAATCTTTAACACTATCCAACTTCTCCGCCTGCCTAATGGTAGGAGAGACTGAATAAGGATTACCAGTAAATATGAAAAATTATTGAATGCTACAGTATGTGTCTACAATATTGCAATCTAAGGACACTTTGTGTAGATGAAAATAAGCCAACAAAGAACTCAAAGAAAACTTAGCACCTTACAATCTGGATATTTTCATTAACATTATGGTTTAAATAAACACATAAGTAAATAAGTAAATAGCATATATCCATGCTTGGAATCAATAAGGTTGGAGCTGAAATAGAACAGTTTATGTAGTAATATCCTGATACAAACCTAAACAGGATTCTTGATAACTTTGAGGTTAGATGAGGAAGATTTGTTTATTGTTTTTAATGAGTTTTATGAATCCACATGGATTCTGAGAACAAACTCTGTTTACAATTAAATTGGGTGATTGGCCAAATAGTGAAGGAGCTGGATTGTATATTTTTAAAATGTTGTTGGGGGGTTTATTACTGTGGTTTTCAGCTTTTGACTGCGATTCAATAATAAACCAACCTAAATTAATAGAACCTAATTTGAATGTACGTGGTATACGATGACATTCCAGGATAAGACTTTAACATAACATACATCTTGTATTTGGAACAGCACCCGCTTTCCTTCTTCTCATCCCTCCTTCCTTCCAGCTCCACTTTGTATAGCATCGTGGTTGAGGAAGAATTATGAAGAATTTGAATCCTTGTATATTATTCTGTAACCTTATTGTGGCTTATAAAGGCGTTTTCTTAGTGTAGATTTTGAATAGAGCAAGGAGTATCTTTTTTGAAACTGGACCTTCAAATGAGGTAGAAATGAGGGAACAGAGAGGTTAGAAAGTTTGCTTGTCTATTTGTTGCTAGACTTGTTTCTCATTCTCATTCCAGTGTATGTTTCAAGCAGAACTGATTTCTAATCAGTATCTGGTGAGGCTTTGTAAAATATATAGATGCTAGGTCTCTTAAAGATCATTGCGAGACAATCTTCTCTCCTCAACTTTCCCCCACCACCAGGATATGATTTTCTCTTGTAGTCTCTGAAGAATCTTGAAATCTTCCAATAAGCCCTGACTCTTCATTGAGCTATCTTTAGAAAGATCTCAATCTCAATTTACTTTTATTTAGATCCGCACACTGAAGAAGGGTCAGTGACATAAATGGCCTCCATCTACTTCATAATTCTAATGTTACTAAATACTGTATTTCCCAGGATAGAACATAATTGTGCCAGCTCTATAGAATCAAGACTTGAGAAAATAGTGACATGGAGTTCAGGTAAGACCAGACCAAATCTTAAGAAAAATAGAAATGGATAAAGATTTTAAAGGGCTGTGAAAACAAGGTTTTAGAAGCTATTGATGGGGCCAAATAATTGCTTCTAATGCTTGGGGATTTATTGTGGACTGTAGTTCAGACAGACTGAAGTACATCTTTTGAAAAAGGGTTGCTTTATATGAATCTTCTTTGCCTTTGATGGAGATGATTCCCAATTAGGTGGAAATAAATAAGACTAAAACATGAGTGTCCTGCCTTCTTTAAAAGTATTAGCAACCTTAATTAAATGCAGAATAAGTTATTTTTGGTTGCTTTATTTCCATTATCCTGTTTGCATTCATTTTACTTTAGAATAAGTGACCTGGCATCTTGTTCTGAGAATTTGGATTCTGACCTATGTTTATACACAGTGCTAAAACATCTGGTGTAATGCCCAAGTAGACCTTATTCTTAATTCTTTGCAGAATGGGAGAACAACAATATTCCAATTTGCTTTCTTGTTGGCTGCCTTATTAAAGCTAAGAAGGAAACAAAAAGACCAGAATTTATCCTCCTCAGTAGCCAACACCCAAGTAAGCAAGTAACCATTAGACAAACAATCATCTAGAAAACAGTGCCCTAATCAAGAAAATACCAAGGAGACAAACAATCATGCAGAGAAACAATCAAAAAGAAAACAATACCCCAATCAAGGAACAAGTAAGGAGAAACCACATCCCACCAACATTGGTAGAATAAACTATGATATATAAACAATTTGGAATCCACACTCACTAGTGCCAATGATGTTACCTAGTCACTCAGTGAATGAAACATTTGCAAGTAAACAGTCAAGCTTCTAAAGTACCAAGGACTTCACAGTTCAACCCTGAGCTATGTTTATCTTATGTGTTTCTGACACTATGCAGGACTAGATGAGAGGGAGCCCTGTTATTTAAGTCAAGCTTTGAATGAGAGAGCTCGGAAAGAGAGAAATATGGCTTGTTAAATAGGATGATCCCCTCTAAAAGAGCATATGTTTGTACTTTATTGTTTTCTATAACCAATGCCCCTAATTAATTACTACAGATGTAAGGGTCTGTTGGCAAAGATGCTTTCTTTAGAGAGTGCATGTCCATATACTTTGATCCCTGTTATTCACATCTGCACGGCAGATGTAGGTAAATGGTAGGCAAATGACCTCAGGCATAACACTTTCCATTTCTGATGACACGTTAAACCAACAATGAAAAGAGGCAGGTTCCTCCATGCAGTTAGGCCTGAAGAGAATTGCAAAAAAGAACTCAAGGAAAAACATGGCACTCGCCTTGCCCTTCTGAGGGGGTATGGAATAAACTTAAATCATTTTTCTCCTTCCTACCCTAATGGCCTGAAATGGAAATAAGCAAGATAGGGATTTGTTGCTGAAATAGCTGATACAAAAGCTATTCCCAGCTGCTCTTTTACTCCTGTGAGGACACAGTACAAAATTGAAAAACTGCCACCAAAATACTTAAGTCAGACTGCAGGATTACTCAATTTTCTGCTTCTTTTTTGGGGGAGGGGGGATTTTTCTCTGATTAATGGTGCCTATTGACAAAGGACTGCAATAAACAATGTGCAGTTATATCCAATTTTTGAAGACCAAAAGGTAGAGCATTTTGCCTCACATTGTATCAAATATTTGTCTGCTTACATGGGCAGGAAGTATTGTGCAAAGCATAGGCTGTTCCTATTGATCTGTGAGCTTAGACTGGAGCATACTTTTTCTCCATCTTACAATTCTCTCCAGTTGTCTTGGTACTAAATATTATGTGGAAAACTAGCTCCTGGGACTTCTTTTTTTTTCCCAAAAAATTTTATTAATTTTTTAAAAACAAACATACAGACCAAACACAAAACATAAAAACATAAAACACCTTTTCGAAAGCAGCTTGATCCCGGGTTACATCTCCTCGTACAGACAGATTAAAATTCATGCTCACTTTTATATACCATTCCATATCTTATTACCATTCTAGATTTTCTATATAGCTTCTCCCCTCTTTTCACTCTCTTAATTCTATTTTATTTATTTCATCTCAATTTAAATCATTATACTTATATCCTTTGTCTGTCCTGTTGCAACTATCTCTTTTCTCATTAACACAAAATTTCTCCCGTAATCACTGATTGGAGTACGACGCCTTTATATCTTTCCCCTAAATTTAACACTTAATATAATACATAACTTTCATTTGGATTCTGCTTAGTACATTCTAAAGCTACACACTATATTTTAAAAAGAGAAAAAATTATAAATATATAATATAATTAAAACTACAATCCATACCAGTTAAACTCTGTCGTTAAAATTAATATTCATTTAAATCTTAAACATTTTACACATTCCTTTTCAAATAAGTATCATGCTTCTATGGGAACCCTTATAAATTTTGCGTAATTACTTCCCTCCCATTTCACTTATATTTTAAAACATTATGTAATTAAAATGTTCCCATTCCTTTTTAATTCAATTCTCTCATATTTCATTTCATTTATTTTGTTCAAAAAAGAAAAAGTTTCATTAAATTACATTGAATATTTTATCCCATTTTATAATCATATGTTGTTCCAATTTTCTAACATTATTTCTAATACAAATACAACAATACAGTCTATATGTACCTTTGCAGAATCTCTTTTTCAGTTATATTTTTACCCCTTATCTCTAAATAAATCCTGTTTCTTTACATCTTGTTTCAAACCCTTGTAGCTTCTCTTCCCTTCCTTCCTCCCTTGCTTCTTCACGCCCTTTTTACCCCCTTGTCTCTCCATCTCCATTTCCCTCTTCTGTATTCCTCTTTTCTGTTGCTTTCTGACATTATATCCACTTTTCACCTTATTTTTCCCTTTTTTGGTTGTTCTTTTAGGTCTTAAATTCTCCATTCTCTTTCCCCTCTTTCCCTTTTCTTCCCCAGATAAAGTTACTTGTTCATTAAAGATGGCTTCTTCTTTGTCCCAATCTTCTTGTTCTTGTAGTTTTTCATAGGTAGAAATTGCCATTTCTAAAAAGTTGAAAACAGCCAAAAGAGCCCTTCCCTTCTTGTTCCTCTTCATATTTTTTAAATTCAATTTTCAGTTCATCCACAAGTGATGCCATTATAAAAAAGATTTTTAAACAACCACCCAAGTATTTTTAATCATTAAAATATAATTTCCAAAAGTCCCAAAGTCACCAAGCAGTCCAAATACACACTTAACACTTTTCTCTTTTTTTCACTTTCTCTTCCTGGGGTTACAATTCAGTTACAGAGTTCCAATTAAAATGTATCTTTTAGAAGTCTTGTTACAATTTAACTTTCGATTCTTTTAAATTCCAAGCAATCTCCTCCAGCCAAATCTTACTCTTTATACTTTTCCTCTCCCTTCCCACTTGCAGTGAAAAAAAAAGTTTTTTCAATGTTCAGAAATCTTTATTATCCCCTTGGCTTTGATTTTCAGTTTAATTACCTGCTGATGCCAAAGCGGGTTTTTCCGATTTCTCATTCATCTGCTGTCACCGTAAGGAAGGAGAGTGAGAAAAAACAAACTTTCTCTTTTCACTTTCATTCACTGCTTCCGGATCTTCCTTGGGAACGATGAATGTTTTTTGAGGTTTAAATTCCAGGATATTTTGAATGTTGCTTCTTATCCCAGTCAGCCAAAACTTTCACTTCTTGGCTTCCTCCTGCACATTGTTTTCCGGATGAGTGCTTCTTTGAGGCGGCCATTTCTGACTGCTGCTCTACCACCTTCGGAAAAGGGAGTTAAGCCACCTGAGGAGGGGAGGTGCGGACTCCCCTCAAAACCCTGCTGGGTCTCCCTTGTCTTCAGCCACCTCTACGGGGTGACTTTAGCCCTGAAGCCGGCTGGCTCGGGGCACCAGTGGCAAGCACAAGCAGAAACCATGCACAATTGTGAATTCCTGCTGCCGCCGAAGCCCAGCAAACTGGAAGTTCCATCTCCTGGGACTTCTAAAGTCCACTTAAGCCTACACTGTGGCATACCCTGCAGTATATCTGATATCCGTCTCAGATATTTTTGCCGTCTCAAGCTATTTTCTTCCACAATCTCTTCTCAATAAAACTCAAACTGAAAGTTAGAAACAACTAAATTCACAGGTAAAAATAAATACCTGCATTTGGGAATTGCTTTAGGAGTATCTTTTCCTGAACCTTTCACTTTTTCCATAACTTTAGAAGTACAGATGATTGTATATATTACATTTAAACAGCCATGAATAAGGAAGGCTGACATTAAAGAACTATATAAGCACCAAGAGAAGGTCTGTGATGGTATGCATCCACAATGAATAACTGTATTAAAGCATCAAGGGAGAAAATATTAAATTCACAAATGAGAATTGTCTCCAAAATTCTTCATCAGGCTAGAAATATATATGTTTAAAATGGGGAATAAGAAAGATCTAATGCATCCAGATCTATTTCTGATCTTGAATCTGAAAGCAATTTCAGACAATACTTCAGATTTATGTACATAGACAATTGAGTTGCTTCTTATAAGTCAGAAGTGTCATTGGATGTGGTGCTTTCATATTTTCAGGTTCCAGATTCATTCTACTATTGGCTAATTGGCCTGTGACCCCATTTGCTACATGAGCAGATTTGAAAATGACTTATTCCAGGTACTGTCTTTTGGTCTTCAAAGATTGGATGTAACTGCACATTGCTCAAACTTCCTTGCCACACATTCCCAAACAAACACTGAAATGTCAGACAACTAATATTATTTTGGAGAATAAGGAAGTCAAACATATGAAGTTCTCCATTAACAGTATCTCTAAATCATCCCCCCCTTTTATGCTCAACCCTAGAATTAAACCTTGGACTTCCTCCTCATTCCTTTTTGAGTCAACAGATGTACAGCTACTCCTTTACAGGGCTTTAAGGTTAATGCCATCTGCCCCTTATTTACAAAATGGTGTTCTCTGTTATTAAAGCTGGTTATTCCAAATGCACTAGCTTCAACTTCTATTATGGTAGAACTCAATGTCTGGCTAAATTCTGGATTTTTCTACTTCTCTGATTATCTTTTGTCTTTGAATGTATCAAGCCAAGGTAGCTGTTTCTGGGCCCCGTTTTAATATGTGAATGGAAGGATAGTTGATATTATTAGGAAAAGGGACATACCATCACTCTGAAAAGTGATAGAAGAGCTGCTTAAGATGATATGGTAGAAGAGTTCAAAGGTTAATACTTTTTGAGTGGCTGGTGAATTCTGCACAAATATGATTACATCAAAGATGATTAAGATGCTACTCAGCAGGATAGCTCTCAGCCATTCACATGGGGTGGTACTGTGTATGCATAACATATCTAGCACTAAGAAGTACTTTGGAACTCCTGCTAGTTTGTGAAGTGCTGATTTGACATTTTATTGCAGCCTTTATTGCAATACAAGGGTGCTTAAGAGTGGACACTTTCAGTTCTTGACCCTGATGTTGCAATTTTGTTCATACATTGTCATTCCAGAAAATGGAATACTGGATCAGTTATCAGTCATATACTTTCATGCATACACTAAATGGATTGCACATATTTTTAATAAAACAGGTACATTTGTTTAAGTATATACTTAGTCTTCATTTTGTCAATTTTCTTGCCAAATTATTTGAGGTAATCAAACAGGGACCATGATTTAATGACCTTACAGCTGTTAGCTGCTACAACATCTACAAAATTTGAGCTTCACTCATTTCAACTTGAACATATAAAGATAACTTTTATTCTAGAAAATAAAATATATTTGTTTTACGTACAGTGAAGGCCAGATATTTACATGTAAGCCACACTACTGTTGCTCTAAAAATATGATGCCTGTTTTTCCCACTGATGCACCCCTGTTCGGTGACAAGAATAGTGCTAATTGAGCAAGTATTCTGTGAAAGTGCATTTTGCCAGAGCAGTCCTAAAATATCAAAAATCTTTCTCAGAATAAGCAGATGGTTGATATATAAGAAAATGAAAGTGTTTGAAGCACTTTGTGCTTCAACAGCAAACACTTCGTTCTATTTATAATCACCATACCTCCCTCACCCCTCTTTTCTGGCCAAAGCTACATGCACCCATGATTGCCAAACATTCTTTCCTCTGAAATAAGCAAGTTTGAAGAGATAAATAGCTCCTTTACAGATCTTGTTCAAAATATTTAGGAATATAAAGCAAAAGAGAAGATTGTACTTTCCTATTTCACGCCTCCATTCTGCACATGTATAAAAGCTGAATGACTGGACCGTTGAGTATTATTTTAAATAATAATCAGAATAATATTCTCCATATCACCAGCAGGCTATAGCAGAATAATTCACAACCCTGTTATCCATCACCTTGTACTTTTCTTCATTCTCTCCATCTTCTACCTGAGGTAGTCATTTCAGTTTGTTCACAGGCAGCTGTAATTTTAGAGGCTGCCAAAATTTTTCTGACCCCTTCAATTATTTTGTATGGAGAAAGTAATTGGTTGCATAATTGCATAATACAGATGTAGTACTTGTTATTACTCATTTCTTCCCTAACAGCATTGCCATCTGTCTGAACAATGTTTCTTAACCCTGGTGGGTTTAAGATATGTAGAACCTCAGCTTCCAGAATCTCCCAGCCACCATACTTGGTATCTGCAGCATTCTCCATGATGGCTGAGGAATTCTGGGAGTCAAAGTCCATATATCTTAAATTTGCCAAGGTGGAGAAACCCTGGGTTAGAGGGTCAAGCAGGTGAACATACTTTCTTTCAACTGCAACTCCTCACTTTTAGATTCTTGTTTTTATTACTTGCTCTGGCCTGCATATCAAGAATTTGAATCAGTTGATCCTGAATTTATTACAGTTGCAGGTTGGAAGTTTGACTACAAAATAAACATCTCCACCCCAAAAATAAAAGGCTGAACTGAAGTATCCTGAAGCAAAAGCATATGTTACGTTGTTGGAAGAATTATCCTTCTGGGCTAGCTTCCAAGTGGGGAAAAGGACACTGGAAACATGGAGGCTGTTTGGAAAGATGGTTTAATGGTGGACAGGACCACATGGCTTGGAGCTCCAAAGAAGGAAGGGCTGAGATGCTGAAAGTGCCTGGGTTTTAGAACCTTTGTTGGGATTTGAATTTGAGCTTGTATTCTGATTGGTTGTCAGACTCCCATGGGGCCATGAAGGGGCAACTCTGTAGGCTGTGCTGAATCCCAGGCTTGGTTGAGCCTTGCTGGGTGATGATGTAACGAAAAGGCTTTGGGCAATTCCTATAGCTCTACCTGGAGATCTTTGTTATGTAAAATAGGCTGGCCTAAGCCAGAGTAATGGCCCATTAGCAAAGGTGGAGGGGGGCTGAGTTTCTGCTTCTGAGTTTCTACTCTTTTTAGGGGAAATATTCTGCCTTTTTAATATTTCCTAGGATATTTCAATTTTCTAGGAGAGGGGTGGGTTTTAATTTCCAACAATGTTGAATTGGGTGACCCTGTTCTTGGGATACTGGAGAATTCTTGAAATTACCCGACAGAAAACAATTCTTTTCCCTGATTTCCCCAGGACTTATCCAAAGCATTCGGTCTTCTGCCAGTTTCACAAACAGACTAAGAGTCTTGCAAATAGTCATGTACTGCTTCTTCTAGGTTTGCTTTTTGGGGATAGAGTGAGAGAGATAAAATTATTGGAAATATTGATTGCTGAAATTCATTGATACTTGCTGGAAGACTGATAGAATTTGGGAGTCCATTGCCTTTTTTTTTTGTAATGCACACATGGGATGTTTGAAAAAAGTCACTGAAATTTTATCAGTAAAGTGCAGTCTTTTAAATCCACCTGGTGGCTCAAAGTCAGTGACATGTCTAGCAAGGTGTAGGTTGTTCTTTCATAAAACAAGTAGCCACATTAACTCAATTTTTTGAGCTTACCAAGTTAATTGAACTATCAACTAACCTACATAAGGAGGGTTTGTGCTACACATTAGACTATAATGTGGCAATGATTAATCTTTAGTTCAGTGTAACCATACAAACAGGTTTTAGTCACTTTACTGAGATATATCCCTCTTATTACCTTCAAAGTTAAACCTTGTCTGCTCTGAGGTCATTATCTAGCTTTGATGTGCTTTTCATATGCAAGCAGTAGATTCCCTAGCTTCATTTTAAATTATTTTGAGGATAGGATTCACATTTATTCGCATAACATAAACCAATCAAAGCCAAGGTACACACAAGATAATTTGTAGGTTTAAAAATTGGGATTTTGGGAGGGAGGCATGGAAAGGAAAGAAATAGTGGAAACTGAGCAAGAATAGAAACAAATTTAACCATTTCTTCTTCAAAGGTAATTTGGAAGAAAGTCCTCTTCATAATGTTGGAAGAAATATCCTTCTGGGTTCAGTTCCAAGTAGGGAAAAAGACACTGGAAACATGGAGGCTGTTTGGAAGGTTTAATATCAGGACCACACGGCTTGGAGCTCCAGAGTGAAAAGGAAGAGATCAATAAAAGGGCTGAGGTGCTGAGCGTGCCTGGGTTTTATACCCTCTGTTGGGATTTGAATTGGATCTTGTATTCTAATTGGTTGTCAGACCCCCATGGGGCCATGCAGGGCCAACTCTGTAGGCTGTCCAGAGTTCCAGGCTTGGTTGAGCCTTGCTGGATGATTTATGCCCTTAAAAGTACTCATCTCAAATGATCTAAGTGCTAGAGCCCACTGTAACTGCATAGCCAAAAAGGCACTAAGAGTTGTTAAACTAATCCTACGTAGCTTTTTCTCTGGTAATATTACACTACTAACTAGAGCATACAAAACATTTGCTAGACCAGTACTTGAATACAGCTCATCAGTCTGGAACCCACATTATGTATCTGATATTAACACAGTTGAGAAAGTCCAGAAATATTTCACAAGAAGAGTTCTCCACTCCTCTACTCAATGGAGAATACCTTATGCTATCAGACTTGAAATTCTAGACCTAGAAAACCTAGAACTACGCTGTCTTCGGTCCGATCTAAGTATAGTATATAAAATCATACATTGCAATGTCCTACCTGTCAATGAATACTTCAGCTTCAACCATAACAATACAAGAGTACACAATAGATACAAACTCAAGGTTAACCGCACCAAACTCTATTGCAGGAAATACGACTTCAGCAACAGAGTGGTCAATGTCTGGAATACTCTACCTGATTATGTGGTTTCTTCCCCAAACCCCAAAAACTTTAGACTGTCTACTATTGACCTCACCCCTTTCCTAAGAGGTCTGTAGGGAGCGTGCATAAGTGCACAAATGTGCCTACTGTCCCTGTCCTATTGTTTCTTTTATGTTTCTTATATGTATCCATGTATTCATAACTATGTTTATACTTATACCTATTATCTTGTAAGCATTTGACAAATGAAAATAAATAAATAATAAATAAAAGGGGCTTTTGGCAATTGCTATAGCTTTACCTGGAGATCCTTGTTATATAAAGTATTCTGGCCCAGGCCATAGTGGCCCACCCATTAACAAAGGTGTGGGGTGAGCTTCTACTTCTGAGTTTCTACTCTTTTTAGAGAAAATATTCTGCTTTTTAAATATTTCCTAGGCTATTTCAATTTTCTAGGAGAGAGGTGGGTGCTAACTTCCTACAGTAACTTGGAACTTTTTTTTTAATTTGTGGAAGAAATAGCAGAATATCCTTCACTGTTGCAAAGAATAGCTTTTGGGAAAATTAAAATACGTTCTTCTTCATGACTGGGTTCACACAAAGCATTAGACTGGGAATATGTTGCTGGGCATAGCAAGATTGGTGAGCAGAACAACTGAGCTTGTTAACTTGAGTTTATGAACTATGAACACATCCCAAGTGTACTTTGACTGAACTTTGTTTTGTGTTAATCCATGGTACTAATGGAACTAATGGTTCTAGGGTCTCATCTTAGCTTTTATATTATCGTGGATAACTCTGAACACAGGATAGGAAGAGACAACCTCAAATGCATGATTCTTGGTGGCTCAAAGCAGTAAAAACAAATATATATATATAAATAGAACAAGAAATAAAATACACAGCAAGCAGAGAGTCATATGATGGCCTCAACATAGCCAAAAAATGTTTCTGTAATAGTTGGTGAGAATGTCCTTGAGAAAACAGGAGTGAGGAGCTGCAGGCTAGGCAAAGCTGTCTCAGATAAGAGACAGCTTTACCCACAGAAGGAATGGGGGCATGGCAAGCACGTTAGAGGCAAGGGTGGGATTCAAATTTCTTAACAACTGGTTCTGTGAGTGTGGCCTAATTTATGGGTGTGGCTTAGTGGTCATGTGACTGGGTGGGTGTGGCTTGCTGACTGGTCATGGCTTGGTGGTCATGTGACTGGCTGGGCGTGGCTTGTATGAAAATAATATAAATATTTATGTAAATATTGCAGTTTTTATTAAAAAAATAACAACTTTTACCCAAAATTAGGCAAAGCAGGCAGGCAGAATGAGTTGCTCATAGAATCACAGATTCACTTAGAGATCTATGATTCTGCAATATGCTACCTGAGTCTGCACTGAAAAATAGAAGCTTCAGTTCTAAGGAAGGTTCAGCTCTGCTTTTAGATTAGCTAGAAAGCAAGAAATGATTTCCTACTTTCTAGCTAATCTAAATCTCCCGGCACAGCAGAACAGCTGATGGTTGGGAAAAAAAAATAGCAACTTACCAAATGCAGGCAAGTTTGATGACACGCATGCCAGGTAAGGAGTGAGTGGGTAGGGAGGGGGGGGGAGGGGGGGGGGCTAGCCAGCGGTGCTATTTACTGGTTCTCTGAACTGGGTAGAATCATAACAACAGGTTCTATAGAACCAATCTGACCAGGTAGAATCTCACCCCTGGTTAGAGGGGATTGATGTAAGCCTTTCACAACATCATGCAGACAGTCTGGGGTGGAGATATAAAACTGGGTATCAACAGGCTCATCTCCCTCTAGTGCTGAAGTTAACATGCCCCCCTTGTATTTTAAAAGGCAGCTATTCTCTGTACATCAAAATGACCCCAGTATTGATTATGCAAAAAAGGGTATCATGTTATCGGGACTGGAGGATGAGAAATGGTACAAAAGATAAAATTGACCGGAACATACTTTATTTCTGATTATTAATACTTCCATGATCTTAATAAGTAACTTAATAAAAATATCAACTCCAGATTCATGAGATGGTATTTCTGTATTTTTATAGCCTTAATTTGTTAAGTTATAAGACAATGTGGAAAATATGTGTCCCTAAATGTTTTGCTGTCTGAACAACATGGAGAAATGAAGTCTATATCTATAAGGTATTTAAAAAAGAACAGAATGTTATGAATGGTACCTAACATTTGGAGGACTATACCCTCCAATCCAGATGTAAAATGTGTGATGCTCTTCATATAAGCATTTATTGATTCTGTTAACCCATGGTTCCCCCACGGTGTAATTCAGGGTGGTTATACAAACAGCACATAATAAACAAACATTAGAACATGCCACATCTAACTGAATTCATATATTCAATCAATTAAAAACAGAGTCATATATTCTTCTGATCCAGCGCTTGTTAGTCTATGACTTCAATCTTCCCCACAAAACTTTGTTAATAAACACATGCATGGAAATGATGAAAGCACAATTAACATATAAGGACCATCACATTAAGAAAAGCTTGGCTTATAGCAACATCTTTTGGCAACATTCCAATTATGCATTAGATTCACTCAAGCACAGTAAAAATTGAGAAATTGAGAAAGTAGTTTTTCCTTTTCTTTAAATTTGATTCTTGCTGTGGGAGGTTGGTCATGCTAGACATTCTGCACTTTTCTTATCTTCATGAATCAGTGATGCATCCAAAAGGTCTCAGCCCAACAGTTCATGCTTTTTCAGGGAGGCACAGGTACTAAGATGTGTCCATTTCCAGCTGTAAATAAAGGTAGTCCTTGACTTATGACCACAATTGAGCTGCAGCATCTTTGCAATTGGTCATAAGGTGCGCAGATTGCCAAGTGCCCAAATTTTGTTCATGTGACCGCAGGATGCTGCAACGACTGCAACTTTGGGAAGAGTCATAATTTCAAACAATTACTGAATATATGGCCATAAGTCAATCAGTACCTGTAAGTAGCAAAATGATAGCCCCTAGTTTCAAAGCCAATGCTAGCTAATAATGTTTAGTGGGTCAATATTTAAGTCTGTGGCAAAATGGCAGATTAAAAGTGTGATTTTAAAACCAATTTGCAGCTGTATTCCAAGACTACTATTGTGTTACTGCCAGATCTTCTGACGCAATGCAATGATACAGTAGATAGATCCATTGATTGCTTTAGTGTGCTTTGCCAACAGCTGCTGTGTATAAATCACATGACTTCCTGAGAAACGCTGAATACCAGCTTTGATTTATACTTTGAGAATATAACATTTTTGAGATACCCAGCTACAAATGTTAGATAGCAGAAGAGAGCCAGAGAACACATACAAGCAACCATTTCTTTCCAAGATAATCATTCCAATGTTTTCTTAGAAAAATGGACTTCATATTATACAATTTTGCTCTTCCAGAATTTGCATCTTATATATGTTGATATGTTATTCCAGTTTTGTTCCATTGTCCCATTGTCTACCTTGGTCTCTGAACGTTAAATGTAATCATGTATTGCAATTTTAACTGAACTCTTGGATGTATAGCAAAGCAACTGTGAAACTGCACTGTGATTTCTTCATGCACCAAACTTTTTGTTTTGTATCACTAGTGGGGAACACAAAGAATAACTGCCTTGCTAAGTGCATAATAAATCATATAGGACTTAAGTCTATTCAAGAGGCCATGAATATTGGCTCTCTTTCATTTTCATGGGGAATTATTCATATAGCACATGGAGGACATTAGTTCCCTCACACTGTATTCCGCCATGACATTATGGGTGTTAAAGTAGAATATATCTGAATACCAGTGTGGGGAACAGTTTTAACGTGTCGCTTTGCAAAATGGTCTATTGTGAAGCAAAAAAATGTAGGCGCTCATCTGAAAGCATTTTGTGGCCATATATATTGGGTCCTGGAAGTTGGAGCTAATTATTTGTATAATTACTTCTGCAATCAATACAATGCCTAATATAACACGCCAATCCCGTGCTCAGTTTGAGGCATTTGGTTTGGGGAAGGCTTGAAGAAAATTTTGCATAATAGAAGTAACATGAATCCTTAGGAGAAAAAAAACAGGGAACATATATGGAAAGCATATGTTTTTCTGTTCCTCCTGAAAGTTTTCTGAGCAAAACTTTCAGGAGGAACAGGAAAAAAAACATACTGCCTGGACCCTTTCTCTCTGCAGAAATAGCTGGACATTATTGCATCCTACATGCACTAGCCCTTCTTCGGGGCTACACTGCTCACAACTAGAGAGCCCTGCCTTGCCTCGGTTTCCAGCTGCGGATTGTTTTGATTTCTGTGGAGAAAATTCAACCGTCGCCTTCTTTCAAAGACAGGGAACAGTGTTCTTTCCTCCTGGGAGTAAAAAAAAAAAGAAAATATCGTGGCTTTGGGATTTGCTTGAGCTACATTTCTTATCATACCGATGTGTGCCTGACCACAAGCCTGCTCAAAAGCCACGCTCTTTTTTAAACCCCAGAGGCAAAGTCGTTTCGACCTCCGCCAGACAGAAACTCCTCAGTAAAGGGACTGTTCGGGGTTCGGAGGGAAAATGACGATGCTACGTGGTGGGTCCAGTCTTGGCTTCCTGGAGAAAAACGGATTCGGGGCGCTGCGTCCTTCGGGTGTTTATTTCTCTGTATTCATCTCGACCCAAGATCGAGATATGCCCTCTCGGCCGTCCGGAGGAGGAGGTCGCTGTTGCCTCGAGGATCCGAGCGCCCCCTCGGGCGCCTCACTCCGCCTTTTGTTCCCAGACCATGCGCGTCACCGTCTTCGCAGCTGGGCGGGGATACCGAGGACGACGAGGAGGAGGAGGAGGAGGGAGCCAACCGAGGAACTGTTGCTGCTTGTGAGGCGGCGGAGACGAGCATCATCGCGGCGTGGCGGCGGATTTACGGCCAGCCTAACCTCTTTTTCGTCCCCCGAGCCGAGCGAGCCTCTCTTGCCGGCGATCCCGCTAAAAGAGCTTGAGCCATCAGGGGAGCCAGCGCGGAAACGAGGGAGGCGGCTTTCCGGCCGGATCATGAGCGATCCCAGCCCCAGACGGCTCCGGAGGGGCCAGTGAGGAGCCGTCCGGGGATGGCAGCAGCAGCAGCGCCGTGCGAGGCGGAACCCAGCCAGCGTCTCGCCTCGGCCCCAGCGCCGCAGCCTCCCGCGCAGCCCGAGAGGAAGAAGCTGCATCGGGCGCCGTCCCCGGCCAGACCCAAGGATGTGCCCGGGTGGTCGCTGGCCAAGAGCCGGCGCGGCAGCCACCCGGGCTCGCCCGTTTTCTTCCCGGGCAAGTCAGGAGCGGCCGGTGGACACTCGCGCCGGGCTGGGAGCGCCAAGGATGGCCGCGGCGAGAAGAAGGGCAAGGCCACGCCGCCGATGGGGTCGCGGGGCTCCGGGAAGGGCTCGGGAGGCCGAGCCGGGGCGAGAGTAAAGGGGCGGAGCCGTCTCCCCGGGGCTGGCGAGGGGGCAGCTGCCTCCGGCGGGGCCGGGAAGGTGCCGTCGGCGCGCTCCCAGCCGCCGCCCGCCTCCAGCCTGACAGACAGCAGCTCGGAGGTGTCGGACTGCAGCGCCTCGGAGGAAGCGAAGGTCCTGTCGCTGCTGGAGCTGGGGGGGCTGAGCGGCGGCGGCAGCAGCGACACCGAATCCCCACCCAGCAGCAGCGCCCCTGCCCAGCCGGCCAGTGCCTCCGCCGATGGCGTATCCCCGCTGCCCGAGGACCTGTCGACGGGGGCCTCGCTGGCCAGCAGCCGCCTCCCTCTCAGCACCTCGCTGGCTTTCTCCGACCTCACCGAGGAGCTGCTGGACGCGGGAGTCGCCCGGGAGTTGGAGGAGCTGCGCTCCGAGAACGATTATCTCAAGGTGAGCGGGGGGCCGGGTTGGGGGCCGGCTGGGCGGAGAGAACAGGCGCACGAGGCTGCTTTCGCATGGGGAGAAGAAAAAAAACAAAAAACACAAAACAAAACCTTCGATTTTGCACAGCGCAGATTCTGCAGCGAATTGTCTCTCCGCCCCCCCAAGGCCTCTTCGTCGTCCAGGCCTTCTGCAGCCACCCAGCCGCCGCTCGGACCTAGGAAGTCTTTGTAAAAGAGGCCCGCCCCTTCCCTCAAAAGATGCCCCGTGGCTCGAATCTGAGAGCTGGCCTCCCCTAATACATGCTCTTATGTGGGACAACCACTTGTACAATGACACCCCCCCCCCCATGTGGTGCTCTCAAGAGCTGCTGCTGCTTCTGCAGCTGTACAAGCCTGCAGCCTTGGAAGGCAGGCAGGCCTAGGACAACTCATCACCATCGTTTCTCCCTCGGCCAGTTCACTGCTAGACAATTCCACATGGGATAACTGGGACGAAGTGAACCAACAAATGTAAGAGTTAGACTAAGAAATGGTGGAATAGAATCATTAAGGAAAGGATGCTAAAGGAGGGACAGAATGAAATGGGAATGGGGAAAAAAATGAAAATAGTCAAAGAAACAGTGGTGGATAATTGTATAGATACCTCGTGTTCATTTGTCCCGCGTTGAATTGTCCCACGGGGAGCTGGCCTGGGTGAGTCAACTGTGGGTGATCTGTGTCATTCTGAGACAATGTGGTGCACCCTGGAGAGCAACCACATTGGGGAAAAGCTGTTCTATAGGGAAGACCTTCTATCTCTAGACTGTACCTGTGGAGGACACTTTGGCTACTCATAGAGGTCACGGCCCGTAAGTATTGTTTAAGACATTTACTGCTAAATGTGTGCAGCCTCCTTCCAATCCTGGAGCAAAAATGGGTCATTGTTGGAATGGTCTTCTTTGTTTTGAAGCAGGTACTCATCAAAGCCTATGGACCAGGAATGACATGTACTTTAGCAAGATCTGTTGTCATGTTGAATTCTGTAGCCCTTTCATTGATGGGGAGTCTAGCTTTATTAGAACAGAGACCGATAATAAAACAAATGTTCACCTTTGTAGAATGTTGGTTATGCGCAGGACATGTATCTTACAACCCTAAAGACACACAACAACATTCTGAAGCTCCTAATTTACATTCTTCTGCCTCAAGAGCATTCAGACCCCATGTTTAAACTATGTGCATGGTTTCAAAAGATTTTTTTTCTTCTGCTAATTCTCCTTTGGCTTACTGAAACAGATGTTCTGCAGTAGAGTTGCTATCTGTCTGTGGATGTGTCAACAACTACAATGTCCAGAATTTGAATCTTTTTGCAACTTTTTTCCAAAAAAATATCCAGAAGGCATTGAGTTTGTTGTGTTACTTATTAGAAGTAAATTATTATACTGATCAATTGCTTTGTAACCACAGTTCTCTAGGTAATAGATTTATAGATTTAGTAGATTTATTTTGATACAGGTGTCTGTTCTTTCTTAGAAACAAAAAGAAAAATGTCCCTAGTCATATTTAATGAAAGGACTCTTACATCTAGGCACCCTTTCTTATGGAACTAGAATTACCTTCTCACATTTCATTTCAATGTTTCAAGAATAGGAGACTGTTCAGGTCTGTTAAGCAAAGATCTCTTGGAATTTATTAGAGCCTGTTAAAGGTTATTCATGGGAAGCTGCTTCTCTATAGCAATTCTAACATCATGTCATTAGGTCATTAGGTTCTGATTGGACAGAGGTTTTCTACAGGACGATTAGGTGCTCTCAGAGTACTATGGCATTAACGTAGAACAGAAAGGTAATTCATATAACAAGCAACTCTAGTTGTACTGAAGGGCAAGAAGTTGTACAGAATTGTAGTTCAGTATGTGTGTATCTTAATGCAGACTTGTTTTTTCCTTTGGAGTCCAGTTTGATTCCATGTATGTATGTATGTATGTATGTATGTATGTATGTACTGTATGCATGTACTGTATGCATGTACTGTATGCATGTATGTATTTATATTCTTCCTTTATTATTTTTTATAAATAACCCAAAGCAGCAAACATACTTAATACTTTCTTCTCCTATTTCTCCTGCAACAGCAAGCTTGCAAGGTGGGTTGGGCTGAGAGAAACTGAGAAACTGACTGGATCACAGTCACCCAAATGGCTTTCATGCCTAAGCTGGGACTAGAATTCACAGTCTCATGTTTTCTACCCCGATGCCTTAAACACTAGACCAAACTAGTCCATACAGTTTTCTAAGCAACATTTTCAGAAGTTGTTTGCCCTTGCCTTATTGCTAAGCCTGATAGAAAGTGACTGGCCAAGGTTACCGAGTTTGTTTCTGTGCTTAAGTTACAATTAAAACTCAGGTTTCTCCAATCCCAGTCCAATGCCTTAGCCATTGGGCCAGACTGACTTTCTGATACATAAGTTAAGATACCTTAAATGGAAATATACATGATCTTGGCAGATATATCCCTGAAATGTGCCACGGTAATGACAATGCCAGGAGTGAGAGGCCATTTTCAGGGGAGAAGTGATAGAGATGTTTAGTCATCTCATGTTCATTGATTCTCTCCCTCACATTGATAATTTTCTTTTTGCTATTTCTAAAATATGTTTCCTTCATATAATGGGGGAATAGTGCTCTTGCCTAGGTACTCTCATGGAGTATACAGTATGAGTAATAAGATATAATTGTGTCCAAGATTTCAGGGCTGATTTCCAAAGGCTGTTTGGAGTGGATAGGAACCTGGGTGTAGGACCTCTCTGCAGCTTTTTAAAGCAGCTGCATCTTTTCCTGGGATTGCAATTTTCAGTAGCTGCAATTTCTATACTATTTCTGGAGGCAACACAGGTTGGTGCATTGCCTTACCTTACATTGCACATAGCAAATTGTGTTTCATATTCACAGTAGAGAAAGACATCTACGTTCCTGCAAAAGTTGTTCACTGTATGTTTCATTCTACTTACTTAATTGTATGGAACGCTACTTTGCTGATGTGCCTCTAGAGTGGTTTACAGACTTTGCTGGAGTACTATTTGAATAATGTAAGAATATTGCTTGTTAGGAAACCCTGCAGTCTGTGAAAGAGAGGGAATGGGGGAGTAATTGGGTTGTTGCCAGATTCAGTTGCTTCTCTGAGCTATTACTATTGAGCAGAGATGATTTTATTTTTCAGGATGGTGTTGGCATGGTAACAGTAGTGTATATTTCCTGAATGGCTGCATGCAACTCCCAGCTTAGAGCGTCCATTACATCCCTAGAAAAGGCAGAGATTCTTACTGCCTCTGACAGATTTCTAATAGAAAGAGATAATTCTATAATTGTAGAATAATATAATTAAAATAATTACATGTGTATATACTCATAGCAGTTTTTTTTTGCCTTTTTGCACTATGCACTCAATGCATTTTTGTGTGAAAAAATGTAAATACTTCTTGGATGTTGAAAAAAAATCGTTCTTAAAGATACCTTGTCCATTTTAAGGGTGGGGTGGATATGCTTACCACTGTTCTATTCCCTCTTTGGAACAGTGTTCCCCTAATATCACACAGGTTCTGACCCTGTTAGCTTTTTGCAAGGCAATTAAGTTCTTGAGGAAGTCATTTTAGTCTCTCCTGATAAAGGGTTCATGAATGTTCCTTAGTGTCAGCCTTTTTTTTTAATTCCAAAGTTATTTTTTCACATTGTTATATCATGTTATTTATTTTTGGAGGTCTGTAAGATTCTCGGAAGCAGATATAATCAGAGTGTGATATAAGATTAGTACAATAAAAATAAATAAAATATTTTGATCTCACTTACTGCAGTAGAATTCTAAAATAAAAATACAAATTAATTGGTGGATACCTGAAGTCTCCTACCCATAGTCCACATTAATATTATACTTAAATCAAACATACAAGCTGAGGAAGACAGCAGAACTCAGTTTCCAACGTTGTCTAATACAGGTGCTCCTCCAGGTATCCATGAGTATCATTTATTTCTGCAGGGAGGATGAGGTTTGTGTCAGATGTAGCCTTCAGCAAACAAGGTTGTGATGCCAGATGTCCTGGAGGCCTTCATGGCTGCACATACAAAGACCCCCATTCTGCCAATGCGAAGATGTGTGCATCTGCATCAGATGAATGATGTCATGAAGGCTCTGTTGTCTGTCTCTCCACCCTCCCTCCCTTCCTCCCAATGCCCCTTCTAATAATCTTACGGATACCTAAACAAGAGTTTTGTTTTTATCAATGAAGCTGCAGACAATTGAAATTGACTAGGGAACATAGGAGTGGTTGCTAAAGAAAAATGAAAGGTAACTCCTTGGGAGATTGACACAGAGGACTGAGAAGTCTAGTTTGATTGACAAATGAATTTTTAACATTTATTTAGGGTATATAGAATAACAGAGTTGGAAGGGATCTTGGAGGTCTTCTAGTCCAAACCTCTGCTCAGGCAAGAAAACCTATACTATTTCAGATAGTTTGTTCACTCTCTTCTTTAAAAACTTCCAGTGTTGAAGCATTCACAAGTTCTGGAGGAAAGTTTTCCCACTGATTGATTGTTCTGTCAGGAAATTTTTCCTTAGTTCTAAGTTGCTTGTCTCCTTGTCTAGTTTCCATCCATTGCTTCTTTTCCTGCTTTCAGGAAGCAACGGATGGAAACTAATCAAGGAGAGAAACCTATTTTGCCTATTGGCATTTCTCGTCTGAGGCATCCCCATGTTGAATCTTCGTTGTATCCTCCTTGAGTGTCCCTTTTCTAACTTTCTGTGTTCCTGCATATCCACATCTGTATTCTAGTTTTGCAGTGTACAAACATTTCCAGATATTATGTTCAGATAAATGTTGGTCCCTGCTTTGCCTTCAGGTAAACTATGAGACAAAGATTGACTCTGTTGAAATCAAACTTAGCTGCTTTGTAAAAAATACTGTTTGATAGTCTAAATATTATAGAATTGACTTAGCATCTAATATCATTTAATAATCTGCTTTGTCTTGCTGCAAGCAAGAAAAAATGCGGATGTCTTAACCAGACAATGCCACAGGAAGCGACTGATGGGTATCAAGAAGCACTAGATTATACCACAAATCTCTTTTGACTTATCCCTTATAGGCATAGTTTTTATATCATGGATGCCCACCATTTATTTTGAGACCTGAAGTTTAGAATTTTGAATGCTCAGAATTCAGTGTGAGATTGCAAAGATGTGGTACAAAACCCATTGCATATATTGGATCAGCACAGTTTGTCCTGGTTTCTCAGGATGGTGAATTTTTTGGCTCAAGGCTGAAGACTCATTACGAGAATCCAAATAAAGCCAAATAAAGTAGTGAATTATACCTCCCCTTTCCTTCTAACTATAGGAAAATTGGCAGGCAGTCAAGATTTCATTTAGGCTGGCCTTTCTCAATATTCTGATAGAAAACGGCTGCAGAGATTCAAAGTTGTCATGGCAGTGTGACAACATTTCATACTAATTAGAAATATATAAGGGTGCTTATATTACATTTTTTTGGTCATGATCCAGCCAGTGTTAAGAGCAATTGAAAATTAAAATGGTGTGTTTAACAGTACAGTCATTTTCAGGTTTTTGTAGAAGCAAATTCCAAGGAATTTGATAGAGCTATTTTCCAGTAATTACTTTGTATGTATATGTATATTGTACAAATCACTTCACATATAAGTAGAAGTAAGTCCCAGTGAGTTCAAGGTAATTTATTCCTGTGTAAGTAATAACAGTTTGCATGGATTTGAGAAAAATTAAAATGCAAATCTTGATTAATTCCATATTAAGCATTTTTAATTCTCTTGTTATACCTTAGTGATTCACCTTTGAATGAGAATTGCTTTTTATCTGAGATTTGCCAATTCTGCATTTGTACTATTTGTTTATTATAGTAGAAGCTGATTTATCCTCCTACTGATGGAATGCTCCTGTTTATCATCTTGCTTTTAATAATTTTTTGCTCCATAGAGATTTTTTTGGTGCTGTCATTAACAAACAGAATATGACACACAAACTTTGCAAGAGGTGTTTTACTACATCAGAACAACATTTATTTGTCACAGCTCAATATTAAAGAATGTTATTAAAATAAACCGTACAAATGTACTAGAATATAAAAATGAAGAAAGAAAGAAAAATCACTTCAGTTACTTTCACAATATGTAGTTTACACGAAACATTTAGAATGTTATTGCTTTCTGTAGTAGTGTAGTTGAAGAAATCAGAATGGAGAATAGTCAGGTTATTTCCAGCAAAGAGAAGGAAAGGAAGGACTTCAAGTATGAGCTAACAATGTTGGCTCTGAAAGCTGATTCTGTTTTGAAATCAGAATAGAATTGACTTATCTATCCAGCATATTATACTCATCAGTCTATAGATGTTACAGTGGGATGCAGCATAGGAAGCACGTTCCTTCTTCAGCTTTGAAAACGTTTGTTCACTGATGTTGCTGGTGCTGTTGTGATTACAAAGTATCATCTCTTTGCCTTTTGTGAGGTCAGGATATCAATCTAGTGGCTCCAGTGACAATTGTTTTTCCTGGGCTAATAGATGGAAATAGGAAGTTTTTAATTGGGACTGCAGTGAGGAGAAAACAATAAAAAATAAGTGTTTTCTTTCCGTTTTTTTTCCTACCCAGTTTGCAGAATATGAGCAAAGAACTATAAGCTGTTGCATTAGGCTTTATTTGCAGCTTTTATGTATCTGAGGTTGCTGTGGGTTAAATAATTATATTCCCTCTGGGAAAATGCACGAATATCAAGATGCCTCTGTGGATTTGTTTGGTTCTATATTATTGATCCAAGGAGCACAGCATGCTTTGTGGAAGTTGTGATCGGGCTTTGTGTTTGAAATTCCTTTCCTCATCTTACTTTACCAGGGAGGAGGCTTGCTGGGGAGGGCGGGGGGTGGGGGCAAGAGGGAGCAAGTACCGGTACCATGCTTTGCTTTCCCTTTTTGGCTTCTCTTCAGAGACCTACCAAACAAAGCTGACAGGAGAATAGTAGTATTGGGGAGCTGTTATGCCTTTAAGAGAATAGCATAGAGATGGCTGCCTTGTCATCACAGGGTGTGGGGAACAAGAGCTCCGAGGCCCTGCTCAGCAGAATGGAAAATGTGAGATGTGATACGGCAACAGCTGCAGAGGGAAGGGAAGACAAAGAATGGGCTCTCAAATTTTATTTGAAAAAAGGGGCGGAGATAGCTGTAAGCCAATCCTTTTTCAGAATAGCAGATATAGGCATAGATGGGATTCAATCTGGCATTAGCCTAGGAGTAGCCTGCTCATCTTTAGTCAGGCTGTTCCTTGTTACTGTGATCCACCCTCCCTTTCTGCACGAACAATGACTACTGTGGGCCTTTTACCTAGTCCTCCCCTTCCTAGAAAAACAAAACAAAACTAGAGCTTGGGTATAAGTCTGCTTTGTTTTTTTCTTTTCCACAAGTGTGGAACAGATAGTACAGAAAAATAAATGTGTATTTGTAAATACTCTTGTTTTCTACAGGTAGGTACATAAAGTCTATGACACTGAATATATACCATGTATCCTGAGTTTTTAATTTTCATTTGTAGCTTTCTCTTTCTCTTTATTTAGCAATATCATAATGGCAATTGAACACAGCCTTTACAGAAATACAATTTCTGTAACTAGTTTAGTTTGGAAAGCTCGGCATAGCGCTTGCATTCTGTATAAACTAACAGTTGTATGTTAGGAGATAACAGTGCATTTCACTGAGCAGAAAAGTGACCATTGATACAGCATAATTGTAAACAATGTATCATTTGATTCATGCAGAAAATAATATGCAATTTATATATGTTACCTTGTATTGTGCAATACACAACGATAATATAGCGGGTAATATCTTTCCATTTTGAATCAATATATTTGCTTTTGTATGGCTTCAGAGCTCCTCATTATTTGACTGTTAATTAATGGAGGAAATTGTAAATTGCTGGATGCTATTTCCTTCATTTCTCCTCTCCCGTTCCTCATTACTTATGAGTTGTTGGTGGATGAGTATGCAAAAGGAACATGCAAGAAAAGTGTTGTGCACTAAAGTGTTTAGTTTTTATGTTGCACTGCATTTTTAAAAAATGGTAACAGATTTCTTGAATTGTATTGTTAAACACAGATGTTGCACCAGTGGTGCGTATTAATTATAGTTGATATCAAACAATAATATAATGGCATTTCTAAAGACATGGTGGAAATACTGTGCAGATACAGTAATTATACATTGTCGCCTCAGTCATAGAACACAAAGCCATCACTTAATTGAATATACCTATGGCATGCTTGGGATGTTCATATCTATAGTTACAGTTGCATTCACTTCATATGCTAAATCATGTTTACTTTTTTATTGTAAACATCTTTGATTTTTTTTAAAAAATTAAGAAGTGATATAGAAATATTTAAATAAATAAATATAATTAATCCAGTTGCTGGAGTTTCCACAACATGTTACACCATGATGGGCTGTGTATAACAAATGAGGTCAAGTGTAGTTCAGGATGTATGAACACAGCCTGTATCTTAATGTGTTGCAATTCAAATTTTTTTACTACCGGTTCTGTGGGTGTGGCTTGGTGGGCATGGCAGGGGAAGGATACTGTAAAATCTCCATTCCCACCCCACTCCAGAAGGAAGGTTGCTACAAAATCCCATTCCCTCCCCACCCCACTAACCTGCTTTCCAGCTCCATTTTCCTGTGCAGGGCAACAAAAGAAGACCCAGCCAATCAGCTGGGACTCAGGAGGCAGAGACTAGATGGGGGCAGGGCCAGTCAGAGGTGGTATTTGCCGATTCTCTGAACTACCCAACATTTCCACTACCAGTTCTCCAGAACTGGTCAGAACCTGCTGAATATTACCTCTGTAGTACAAGTAATCATTTATTTGCAACCATAATGGAACCTGACATTTTCATTGTAACTCATGACAGTTGTAAATCAAGGCACCCATGTGACCAACCAGATTTTACGATGTTTTTTGTGGCAGTTGTTAAATGAACACAGTGATTATTAAGCGAGTCAATGCATTCCTTTAGCAGGTTTTTTAGTCAGAAACTGGGTAAAAAAAACCACAGGACTGCAGAATACTGCAACTGTCTTAAAGACAAGACCATTGTCAACCACTTGAATGGTGGTCATGTGACCATGGGGGGGGGGCAGTGCTGCTATTGGAACCCTGGAACTGGGTCATAAGTACCTTTTGGGAATGGTCTGTGTAACTTTTGCAAGCGACAGGATGTTAAGTGAGGACTACCTGTAAGCCAGGTTATTAATGAAGGTTGTGTTTGCCCTATCTTCACATTATTTCTTTTGAGTATACGGCAGTTTTAATTTTTCATAGTTTCTTGCCATGTCCAAAATGAGAAACTGTGGTTATTAATATGCCCATTGAAGCTATCCAAAATTCTAAGTGAACTTTATGAAGCTGGCCTGTTTGGTTTAATTTGATAGCCAGAGTTTTCAGTTGTAATTAATTTCATTGCAGACTGAGAAATGAGGAAGGAATACAAAAATACTTCTATACCAGACAAGACTTGATCATAATTTAGTGAAAGTAGTAATAAAGTTTGTGGGATTATGGATAAAAAGTCTCTCTGTCTCTGTCTCTGTCTCTGTCTCTGTCTCTCTCTCTCTCTCTCTCTCTCTCTCCCTCACACACACACACACACACACACACACACAAACATTTTTAATGCTTTTCATCTTCTTCTTGTCTAATCTTGGAGAGAATTGTTGCATTGGGAAACCTTTGTTGCATTTGGGAAATGGCCAGGTTTTGTTTTATCCCCCCCACCCCGCCAATTTCTTTTAGCGTTCTCATTCTTCCAACCTCAGTTCTACGCTCAACATTTTAGGAAAGATCATTCCTCATTTAGAGTTGATTAACTGCCCTCAAATTGCTACTCACCCTGTCTTTTATTTCTGGTTTACATTAATGTGTAGATTCATGTGCCTGAATAGTAAAGTAGCATAACATTGTGAATGGAGGATAATGATTGTGTTATTTTTAAGTAACAAGGACTGTTAACCTTCTTACAAATTATAGTAAAGGACAGAGGATAGCAGCATCAGTGGGAGAGATCCAGATGTTTGGATACAGATTGAACTTGGTGAACTTCAATGTGCTCACTACAAAAGTAGCATGCAAAGAAAGTTCTTGGTTATGAATATTGGTTGGTGATGGTACTTAACTTATTTTTTAAAATAAAAGAATACTGTAGTCATTACAAATGTATTTTCTGTTTGTAAAATGTTGGAGAGTTGGCATGAACTTTAGTATTTTCTCATAATTAGCTGATCTAAAAGCTTAAGCATAGTCTACAGGTGATTGGTAACACATTTTCTAAAGTCTGATGTTATGCTATATCACTTCCTCCTGGAGAGCAATTTTACCCATGCAGTCACACTGAGCCTTTGACTGGCTGTGGTTTATCCCATGGCTGTGGTTCAGGCTGGTTGAAAAAGCTTTTTGGTTTTTTGCTTACCTTATCTATTTTGATATTACATATTATGTTTTCTCAAACTATCTCAATATTTATGTGAACATATTAAATAAACCTCTTCCTTTTCCTGCAGGGGTGTCAAACTTGCATCGTCACAGCGTCGTCACGTGACGTATCACAATTTCCCTCCCCTTCGCTAAACTGGGCAGGGGTGGGTCTAGCACATGACACATCTGGCCTGTGGGCCATGAGTTTGACACCCCTGTTCTCCTCCATGCTGCATCGAGAGCCCAGGATGGGTTGACTCCTTCCTATGACATCATTTAGCTGGCACTCCCATGGAGCCAGAAGATATCCTGAAACCGGATGATAAACGTTCCGAACAGGCCCTCCAGCACAATCACCAGGGCGCTGCATGGGCTGTTCAGGCTTCAACAGCAGCATCCTTTTTCACGAGGGCATCCATACGGTGGCTGCGCCAACTCCAGAATAGATTGCCTACATCTGACCTTCGGTCTCACCAAGACCTTAATAAGATTATTACAGCGGCAGAATTCACTGCAGATGCCACTCCCAAATTTGCATCTAGGGCCATGGCACCTTCTGTAGCAACAAGAAGACTGCTATGGCTCAGAAATTGGCAGGCAGAGTCACGCCGAAAATGGAAGCTGGCTTCAGTTCCATTCACGGGCGATAAGTTTTTTGGTGGGCGGGCAGGCTGCTTGTAGGAGGCGACCTGGCGGCGCTCCGGGCTTCCCCTCTGCCGCACAGCTCGGGGCCAGCTGCGCGCGCCCGAGAGGAAAAAGCAAGCCGCAAGTTGCTGGGAAGTTGCTTGGGTGCTGGGAGCCGCCATCGTGGTGAGCGGCTCGTCGGGCACGTACGCGAGGAGGAGGGCTTTTAAAGTGCTGCCCGAGCAGGACTGCCGAGCCGGGAAATGGGTCACCAAGGCAGGGCAAGGCTCCACCAGCAGCGGCCTAGCTTTAGGTGGGCTTGGATGCCCCTGAGCGCGGTTTGCTGTTTGTTGTCTCCTGGGACTCGCGTTTGGAAAGTGTGGAAAGTAGTAGCAGGAGCAGCCGCTGTGTTATTTTTTTCTTTTTATATATATATATATATATATATATATATATATATATATATATATATATATATATATATTATGTGTGTGTGTGTGTGTGTGTGTGTGTGTGTGTGTGTGTGTGTGTGTGTGTGTGTATATTTTATAAAGGGCCCATTATAAAATGAAGCAAATTATATATATATTGGCCCTTGAACGCAGATCTGATTTTCCATGTGGCCCCCGACAGAAATTAATTGCCCACCCCTGCTCTTAAGTAATCCCTCGTTCTCCCCACCTGTTGGAGGTCACCTAGCCTTCTTTGCCTCCAAATGGGAGGAGTCAATGATGGATGCCTGCGTGCTCAGCACTATTAGGTCAGGGTTACAATTGGACTTCCTAAAGCCACCCCCTCCAATCTTTTTGATCTGTCCTGTCTCTCGGGACATTTCCAGTCAGGCCCTCATGAATCAGGCCATTCAACACCTTCTTGAAATCAAAGGTATTCAACCTGTTCCCCCCTCTCCACGGGGACGTGGGCTTTACTCTCGCCTTTTCATCATTCCCAAAGCCTCAGGGGTGGTGGTGAACCATCCTTGATCTAAAATTTCTCAACCAATTTGAAAAATACAGGCAATTTAAAATGCAGACACTGCATTCTATTTTAGAGAGTATTCGGGAGGGCGATCGCCTCTCTTCCATTAATCTCACGGAGGCTCTCCTCCACATCCCCATTTGGCCTCATCATTGCCAGTTTCTCTGTTTCTGTTAGCAGAATACCCATTACCAGCACCGAGCACTTCCCTTTGGCCTCTCATCGGCTTCAAGGGTCTTCACAAAGGTTCTGGCAGCATTGATGGCATCTCTGCTTTCTGTTCCAATGAGGATCCAATGCTACTTGGACAACATTTTGATTCTTTCCTCTTCCATCCTTGCAACCAATCAGGATCTGCAAATTACCTTGTCATGTCTCCAGAGCCACAGATATATCCACTCCCATCCACTCCAATGGTTCCTGCTTCCCTACCAACAAGCAGGAACCAGCCACTCATCCATCAAGGTCCCGCACAAATCTGGAGATCTCTCAATTGGTGGCATTCTCCGTTAATCTGGAAGGGACTCCTGTTCAGCGTCCCAGACAGGCTAGTGATAACCACTGATGCCAGTGTCCTGGGTTGGGGTTCCCATATGCAGGGCCAGATAGCTCAGGGCATTGGTCCAGGTCAGAGCAGGCCCTTCCCATAAATTGGCTAGAGCTCAGAGCCATTTTTCTAGCTCTCAAGCATTTCAGGCACTCAGTGACCAGCTCTCATGTTCTAGTCCTTATGGACAACATGGCCGCAATGGCTCATGTCAACTGACAAGGGGGGAACGAGGTCCAGAGCCCTCATGGAAGAGGCTCAACGGTTGGGGTTATGGGCAGAGCAACACCTGTTGTTGATCTCGGTGGACCACTTCTCTGGGATCGACAACTCCCAGGCCGACTGGCTCAGCAGGAGCCTAGTCGACCAGGCAGAATGGTCCATTCCTCTGATGCTGTTCAGGGACCTTTCCCTCAGATTTGGAACGCCGGAGGTGGATCTCTTCTCTACTCCTCAAAACGCCCAGGTCACCAGATTCTTCACCAGGTTTCCTTACCAGGGAGTGGAGGGGACCAATGCTCTTCGGCGCAGATGGCCCAAGGGTCTCCTCTAAGCCTTTCCCCCGCTCCCATCATTCCAGCAGTAATTTGGAAGATGTTGGAGGAATGAGTGGAGCTCCTCCTCCTGGCACCCTATTGGCCAAGGAGGCCCTGGTTTGCGGACCTGGTCAACCTATCGGTGGCTTCTCCTTGGAGGATCCCAGGCCATCTAATCTCCCTTCATCAGGGGATTCTGCTCCACCCGGAGCCCCAGTGGCTCAAGCTGACCATGTGGCACTTGAGCGGCAGTGGCTAGAGGCTGATCTTCCAGAAGGGGTCATCATCACTATCCTGAAATCTTGCAAACCTACAAGGCACATCTATGATGCCACCTGGAAGGCCCTTTCCCGATGGTGCCTTAGGGAGGGTCTCTCTCCTGCTTCAGCCCAGTTGGCAGAGGTTCTTAGATTCCTTCAGCTGATCTGGAGAAAGGTTTGGCCCCCAACACCTTACGCAGGCAAGTTGAGGCCCTCTCCTCAGTTCTCTCATGGGGTTTGCTTCCTTCCTTATCCCATCACACTTCAGTCAGGAGGTTTTTGAAAGGGGCTTCCAACCTGCACCCACTGGTGGTTCACAGGTCTCCTTCCTGGGATCTTCATGTGGTCCTTAATGACCTTACAAAGCCCCCCTTTGAACCACTTAGAACATTGTCTCTCCATTTCCTGACTCTGAAGGTAGTGTTCCTCGTTTCCATCCCTTCAGCTAGGCGGGTATCCGAGCTCGCTGCTCTTTCCATCAGACAGGACCTTTGTTCCTTTCACGATGATAGGGTTGTCCTCTGTCTGGACCCCTCATTTATTCCAAAGGTTAACACCTGGTTTCACAGGTCCCAGGACATTATGTTGCCTGGCTTCTGCCCCCTCTCGCACCATGACTTAGAGCAGCAATGGCACATGCTAGACGTAGGAAGAGCTCTTAGAATATACATTAAGCGCACTTCCTCCTTCAGGAAGTCGGAAGCCATGTTTGTTTCCTTCCCCTTCTCACTTGGGGCACAAGGCATCTTCTCCTACTATTAGCAGGTGGGTCAGATCTTGCACTGAGCAGGCCTACAAAGCTGCGGCCCTTCTGGTTCCTCGAGGTCTGACGGCCGCACTCTACCAGAAGTGTAGCCACTTCTGCTGTCTGGGCGACCCAAGCACCCTTGGAGGAGATCTGCCGTGCGGCCACGTGGACATCCTCGTCTCCTTTCATCAGATACTACCATCTGGATGCTTTTGCCTAGGCAGCCTTCGGCAGACGGGTGCTTCAACGAGTGATTCAACAGTCGGTGTGATGAGCCGGACGAGGACCCGCCTGTGGACATGCAAGCTTTGGTATGTCCCATCCTGGGCTCTCGATGCAGCATGGAGGAGAATGGGCGTTGGTAGAGGTTACCCTGAACGCCCTTTCTATCTATGCTGCGAGAGAGCCCAGCCCCTCCCTTGATTCATCCAGAGAGGGTAAGACATATTTCTGTATTTATTTTGGGCTTTCAGAGACACCTTTCAGTCTGTCAAGTATCTTCGCCAAAGCTGGGGTCTCTCCCGCGGGCTGGGTTTTATATCTTAGTACAGACTCAGCTAAATGACATCATAGGAAGGAGTCAACTCATCCTGGGCTCTCTCGCAGCATAGATAGAAAGGGCGTTCAGGGTAACTTCTACCAACGCCCATTTTATTGGATAGCCAAGACAAGCTGCATTCTAGAGAATTCACATTATTGGCCTATCTTGTTGTCCACTTAAAATAGTTATAGAACAAAATGCTAATATGTTATCCTATTGTATCCACATTATTGGGACTGAGATACATTATTAAGAGAATAAAAACTCTGCACAGTCAAAAACAGTAATGGAAGTAAAGTAATAAGTGAAAAAAGGGGGAAAGAAAGAGAAGAAACAAAAGAAAATTATCAGGGAATGGCTTCCAAATGAACAGCATTTACAAGTACATTTATATTTTACCCTCTTTCCCAAAGGCTACAACATAATTTCCTTCTTTCCATAATCTACCATTTCTCGTCACCCAACCCTTAAATCCCAAATTCATTTTTTAAACAAAACGATTATAAAAGGATTTAAGTCACCAATAAATATGGTTACTTACTTATTGTTACTTATTATTATTATTGTCCTTTCCCTAATCAGACAAATCAATTGTTGTTTATTGTAAACCTTGGCTCTTGGACTGTTTAAAAAAATAAAGAATAAATAAAGTGGTCTGTTTGGGGAGTAGCAATAATCTACCTGACTTAGAGTTTCTGAGAGCTCTGCACTCATCAAGATAGCCCTGCTGTACTTTCTTTATAAATCTTTTCTTATTTTATCCTGGTAAATTATAGCAATGTTCCTTTTGCTATCCTGTGGTTTGGAGTTAATTGAAAGCTGCTGCTTATGTTCTCTTTAATCTCTAAGGAAATGTTCCCTTGTCATTTCTTGAAGTCGTTTTCCCTTTTGCAGTGAGATCATAAATATACAAGTTGAGCTATTGCTGATAAGGTCAGATTCATGTAATATTATATTTTTACCTTTTTCTCAGTTTGAAGCCTCATAACACAGCATTTTTCTCCTTTCCTGTAGTTTTGTTGAAGTATATTTCCAGTGACAGAAGTGTTACGTAGGCAATTTGGCATTAGGAAAGTATTTTCAGATTGAAGAGAATACAGAGTTGGGCTGCTACCACTTCGGACCGGTTCTAGTGAACCAGTAATTCTGGTGAGCAGTTGGCCCCACCCACCCACCCCTGCCATTTCCTATCCTATATTTCCCTGTTTTTTAGTTCAGCTGATTCATACGGCACAGTGGATTGCCATGCCTCAGCTGTTTTACTCACCAGTGCTGACATAGAAGGTAAGTTTTTAAGTTTAAAATGGGTGGTTTTTGAACACACTGTGCATGTGCACTCACCAAACCAGTTGTTAAACCGGTTGCAGCCCACCACTGAACAGTATTATCTGTCTGTCTGTCTATAGAAAGGATAGTTTTTTCTCCTGCATAACTACTGTACCTTGTGAAGACTGTGACATGAAATCCATGTAGCATGTATAAACATCCATGGGGGACACATTTATTTGCTGATACAGCACAAGTTGACTCAAGTGGCTGTGAAGTATTAATTTGTTTGGTTATTATTTGGAGCTTGCTGAATCCCTGCATTTGGGATTAGCTACACAATGCCTAGGCACTGTGCCTGCCATATTATACTTAGATACCTGTGATCAATTCCTACCTATGGAAGTCATTGACTTTATGCATTTCAAGGTTTAAATAAAATGGGAGGATAGATTGGAGAGAAGAATCAGTTTTAGATGTATTTTAAAGATGAATGGATAACCAGTGACAGTAGTTGTTAGTTAAATCTTAATGGAGAGCCAGTTTGGGATAGTGGTTAAAGCACCAGTGGCCCATGAGTTCTAATCCCACCTTTGGCACAAAGCCAGTTGGGTGACCTTGGGTCAGTCACTTTCTCTCAGTTCTAGGAAAGAGGCAACAGCAAATCAAACACTTTGCCAAGAAAACTATGTAAGAATCGCACACGATTGATTGGAAGAAAAAAATACATTCCAATGTTAAAATACTTTTATTCTATATTAGTAAACCAAATGTAAGTGTTCTTCTTTAATTGTGACCTTTAGTTCCTTCTGGTTTGTCTAGTGTCTAATCTTCAAAGTTTCATTTTGTCTATATATATATATATATATATATATATATATATATATATATATATATATATATATATATATAATTAAAAACAAAATTTTATTTCCCATAAGAAGAATTCTTAAGATTAATTCCAAAACCTTATTTTGTATCAAACGGGTTGCTTTAGTCCATTAGTAACTTTCCAAAATTAAAATTCTACTTACCCTTTTGCTGCTAACTCAAAAATTATTTTTTTGTCCATAAATCCGTAAATCTATTTAAAATTTCTTACCCATTGCTTAAAATTGTCCACCCAAAGCTTCCTAAAAGCTAAAAAGCAATTAACAAGCAATATCGCAAAGTGATTAGAAAAAGAAGTATGGGGTCCCAATGTCCTTATTGAAAGTGCCAACCACAGTTGTAGCCAGTTGGTTATTCCCTCATTTCCACAAAGCTCTAGACATGCCAGAGACTGCTACATTGCAGTCTCCTTCCAAGGAAGAACTGTATGGAACAGGGGTCTCCAACCTTGGCAACTTTAAGCCTGAGGGACTTCAGCTTTGCTGGTTGGGGAATTCTGGGAGTTGAAGTCCTCCAGGCTTAAAGTTGCCAAGGTTGGAGACTCCTGATATGGAGCACTTGTTGGTGATCTCAAGCCTGCTCTTTGTCTAGAGAGGAATTTCAAAGAAATGGTCTACCTCTCTGGGTCTTCATTCCACCACAGTTATCATCTCTGCTTTAGCAGAGCTGTCCTCAGGTTTCCATTTCTTCCTTTGAAGACCACTTTGAAATGATGTTGTGTTCTGTCTGTTTCTTGAATCTGTATTCTTCATTCCCTCAGTAGTTTGAAGAGGTTCAATTCTCTACTGTGATGAAGTTGTTGGACTGGGAAGTCAGGTTCAAGTTCACATCTCAGTGAGGTGCTCAATGGATGTCTTGAACCAAGCACATTTGCAGCCCAGTTTGTGTCACTTAAATATAAAGATTTAATGTGGGAGATATAAATACAGTAAATAAGTGCTATGTAGTGCTGATTTATTAGTATACTGAATGTTGGGGTGCTAATGATTAGCCATTGATAGGTTCCTCTTTTGGAAGATTTTGGATTCCTGAATGATTATATTGTTGTTTGCTTTTAAGAGCTCAGCGGAGTTTTGAGTAGATGTGCTTACTCTAATCTTATAATGGTTTGTATAATTTGTCCTAATCATATTGCCTTTTTGTTTCCCCTAAGATATCTAATGCAAATGTCATTTATTATGTCCTTTTATTTATCAAAAAATTTGAACCATTTGTGTATAATACAGAAATCCATAGATTGGAATTATAGGTGTAGGATCATGGGGTAGATAGGCTGATGGATCTATTGCTAACATTTACAGTTCAAGCTGATCCCATAGTCAGTTTTGAATTTAGCCTCCTATTGACCTCTTGGCAACATGCCAGTCCAAAGCAGCCTTGCACAGAAAGGAGCACAGAGATTTCTGGGTGGATCTGTTATAAACAGCTGTTTGGAATTACAAGAACCAAATGAATACTGCCTTATTAGTTGCAGAATGCATTACATAACCTATAAGTATGCATTCATAAATGAGTTCTGGTAAAGCCAATCTAAGTATTTATTAAAGAAAAAAATGGTTATCTAGAAGCTGCTAATAACTACTTCGCAGTAAGTGGAATACTGCTAATTGCGTTACCTTACACGAATGAAAAGTATTGTATGTTAAATATTAGATAAATTGAATGAATTGGACAGAGGATAAAAATGTGATTCTGATATAACTTAACACAAACTTTGAATCTATTAAGTACTGATAGAAGAGAATATTTGCCATTTAAATCTTGTATTAGTTTATAAAAGTATAAAATACAAAAATACAAAGAAAAATGAAGATAATGGGAAAATAGAGGAGTAAAAGAAGAAGAGAAAAAACTGTAGGATAAAGAAAGCCAAACAGAAAAAAATAATTTAATGTAAATTTTAAACCTTTTGTCCACATGTTTTCCCATTTTTTAAACATTATATTATATCCAAACTTCTTTGCTCATCAATATTTTGCATTCTCATTCTCCAAATTCAGTTTCAATAACAATTTATAAACCTTAGCAATCACTACCATACAATAGGATTTCTAATTCATTTTTTATAAAATGAAATCCATAGCTTTTTATCTAATTTTTTTTTTTTCAATTGTAAATATGGAAACTAATGGCAAAACTGTCTTTCTGATCCAATTGCTCTTTAGACAGAGTCACCAAAATTGAAAGATATTATTTGACCATAGGTCCACCAGTCTGATTTTGCCACCAATTCTTTTCTTTTAAAAAAACAGCTTCCTGTGGCAAACACCCAAAGGGCATCTTCTAATAGAAGAGAATATTGGTAGCTCAGGGTTAACTCTGAAGTCCTTGGTGCTTCCTGAGCTTGGTTGTTTTCATGCAGATGTTTCATTACTAAACTAGGAAACATCATCAGTGCTAGAAGGGAGAGAGGTTTTCTGTCATTTTATATACAGACCAACAATCAAGAATAAACAATACCCCAAACAAGGAAAACAAGCAAGGTAGCAATAAACAACAGCCTAATCAAGGAACCACCAAGACCACTCCCACCAACACAGAGCAAGCAACTAGTTTATAAAATGAGAGCAAACCCCACTCTCTTCCAGCACTGATTATGTTACTTAGTTTGGTAATGAAATGTCTGCAAGAAAACAGTCAAGCTCAGGAAGCATCAAGGACCATCCAATCTGCTAATGCCCTATTCCCAATTGCTGGCACCTTCAACTAAAAGAATCTGAAAGGATTTGAAATATTTTAGACAATCACGTTATAATATCAGGCTAGTCACAGGTTTTCATGGTTTATCTCTACCTCTGTTTCCCCAATATTTGATGTTGCATGGGTAGGCTTGGAACCACACAGATTCTTCTCTATGCGTGTATTGACTTCTTCATCAGGTAGAAGCAGTCAGTTTCTTAGGAATCTTGTTCACTATGAGAGATTTGGAAAGAAAGTACCACCATCTTTCACCTTTTCTGAACTAGAACAACAGAATGATTTTGTATCCAACTACAAAAACAAAGCATCATATGAGTTGTTATCCCCAGTGTGTTTTGGTAAGAAGCAAGACAGAGTTGAGAGTTTTAAGGCTAGGTGACTGGCATAAGGAGGTAGCTTTGAAGAATAAGCTCAGTTTCCCAGTAGCTGGTTAACTTAAAAATGGGGATTACATTTTAAAAAGAAGTTACATCTCTGATAGTTTATTTTTATAGTTGTCTATCTACCCAAGGAACCCTAAGTCATAAACAAATGTAAAAACAAAAGCAATTCACCAACAATTAACATCCTGGCCCCAATGTTTGTGGAAATAGCCAAATATTGATGCCTGTCAGGGGGAGATTATATTCCATAAGACAGAGAAGGCATGTTTTCTAGGGCTCACCAAGTGCCGTTGTTTCATTGAGTATACCTGCTCTGCCTGGTCTGGTGAGACTGGCAAAAACCATTGGAGAAAGACACTTCTGCAAGTAGCCTGGCCCCATGCCATGTGGGGATTTAAAGGTGGCAACTACCTCTTGAATTGTATCTGGAAACCTACCAGGGGCTAATATAATTCATGAAGCTGTGATGTTATACCTACCATTGCATTCTGGATCAGTTGAAGCTTCCAAATGCTTTTCAAGGGCAATCGATGTAAAGCAGTAAGGCTTATTGCAATTCTACTTGGCTTCTAGCCATGAACTGGGACCATTTTAAAGCTTTCATATAGAAATATCCCTAAGAACTATTGGACCTTTTTGGATGTTTTGATTTACGTCATATTTTGTCCATTTTCAAGGGATGAAGAGGGATCAAATAGTCAGGCAAACCAAATGCTGATGGCTGCTGCACACTTTAATGTGTTAAGTGTTGGATCCTGCAGGTACCACAAAGATTCCAAAAAGGTGATGCCAAGATAAACAGGATATTATTGCACAGGAATTTAGGCATTTTCTGGTAGTAAGATCTTTGTTTAATTATATACTTAATATGCTTAAGTACTTTTTTTTTGTACAATGTTAATTTCTACTTAAATGATTTGGAGCTTAATGGGTATATACCCTTCCATGGCACCTACATTTCAGAGCCAACTTGTTTCTGAGGCAGGCTGAAGCCAGATCAAGATGATCCAACAGGAAACTAATGTTTTCCAGTATAAAATGATACAAGTGGAGAGAACTGGGCTTCTGCCTCTTAATTTCCTGAAAGCAACGGCAGCAGAAACTGCTGTTCCTGCCCTGATAAGAGAGCTGCAATTTGCCAGTCTCATTTTCAAATTATGGCACAGGACTACTGAGGGAGGAAAATGGGAGGAAAACACATGATTGGGGATGGGAGGAAAAGTATTCTGTAGTGCTGACAGATTGCTGCCACTTCATGCAATAATGCTACAGACTATTAGAAACAAATTATTTTTCTCAATTTTACATGGGAATAGCTCCCAAAATATTGTCACCTTCATAAGTGAGTGTGCAAAACCCACCTTTGCTCCATTCTTAGACAGTGATTACTTTTTCATATAACTCAAACCCAGATTTTAAATTCTAGATTGTTGAGCAAACCAATATAGCTTGGTTTCCACATAATACTACAGAATATTATAACATCCAGATTCGCTCATCACATCAAACCAAAAACCAACTATATTGTGGCTGACTGTATGAACATTGAGAATTTTTTTTCTTGAATTGTTCAGGGAATATTTCTGAAAGAGAAATCAGAGCTGTTTCTTTAAGAGATAATGATCTAAGACTTTATCTTTTGAAGGCACATCTAAAAAGCAATGTCTTTTTTTAATGTCAATCTGTCATAGGAACTAAAACAATGCTTTTCCATTTTGAAGCACTTTAGTGATGCACAATATTAATATGTGTGATGCGTATTTTGCTTTCAAGTAAGAAGTGAGATTGTTTAAAGAAAAAGCCCGTCATATGAAAGTCCACAGTGTGTATTACACGAGCAGCTGGAGTTGCTACAAAATCATAACAGTTGTTTAAAAAGAAGAATCTAACATTTTCTCAGTCATAGATGTTTATTCTTAACCATAATGATGAATGATAGGCAATGCCAAAATATCACAATGTAAGTTTTGCCCTTTTTGTTTTTGCATTCCCACATCATTTGGAAGAATATAAGGAGCAGTGTTTATCTTGTGCAGTTGTAACACATGTTTAACTTCAGCAGGCCTCCATATCAAATCATACCAAACCAAAATTTCTGGCCATATCTCTGATAATAATGGGCATCAGCCTAAATGCCTTGATATTACCTGGTAAGTTGTGCATACTGCATAGATTTCCGAACTAATGCAAAAAATATTTAAAATTAGACATTTTGCATACTGTTTTCATACTCTGTTTCCACATGCATTGCACATTGCAAATCTGAACATTTAGTGCTACAGAGTTACAATTGTTTCAAAAATGGTGTCAATGACTCATAAAGAAATTGAACAATTGTTCCCATGTCACTTTACTTCATTTTTTAAAATCCAGAAATCAGTGTTTGGTAAGCCAAAACCAGTGCTGTGCTTTGTTCATGCATTTGCATGAATTGATCCCATAAATTGGGTAAACTGCTTCTGTCTGAGAAATGTTTTAAGATCTTCTGTTGTTTACATAAGTTGGCAAGTTAGTACAAAATTATATTAAACAAGAAATACTTTCTGTGATTGCATTTTGATGGGATCTCCCAGAGAACTCATCTTATTCTTTGAGATAATGCCTCATGTCATGATTGAATGTGACAGGCTGCCTGGGAGGCTGGTTTGATCCTTTGTTCACTGGCTAAATACACAGGCTATCTAATGGATATTACTCTGATTGGCTTTCTTCTACAGATCATAAGTAGATAAACCATTAATCCAAAGAAATGGGGGGAGGGAGGGTAATTTAACTGCTCCCACCTTCCAAGGGCAAAAGTATAAAAAAATTGCACATCCTTCAGAAGAAACAAGGAATGTAGCCAATCAATAGGGGAAATAGCTAGAAAAATTCTGTCTTCTAGTATGAGAACTGCTGCCAGGAATAATAGACATTGGGATACTAACAATAATGCTTATATTACTAGCAACAGGCACCTGGATTGGAGAGAGCACAAATAAGACTTTCATATTCTCCTGTGGATTGTGGAATCACCTGTCTTGTGAATATATGATTTTCTGGCACCAGTACATGGAAGACATTTTGGAATCTAATTTCAGTTTACAGTAATAAGAGTGGTATGTCCCTTTTTAGGTGGCAGCATTGTCTGATCTTGGTGATCCCAAAAGCTAAGTAGGGCTCTTGAGCCCTCTGATCGGTGGTGTCATTTTTTTCCCTTGGTGTGCCATCTACCTAACCCTTTGCAAGTTTTACACACCTTAGTTTTATGTCCTTCTAATCTCCTAAGACTAATTAGTTGGATTGGCATAGGTAGGCTGCTCTCCTGTGCATGCTAGCTTCAGAGGCTTCCATTTGGGATCTCTCCTCTCCAGTCCTGTTTTTTTTTTTTTCTTTCATTAATTTTGCCTTTTTCTCAAATGTTATAGATGGAGATCCGGAGTGTGAGCAGTTTTTCTTAGTGTTTATTTTTCTGTCCTTTGCTTTTCTGTACAAGTGAGTGATGTTATATTGTTGGAGTTGTGGCACTCTGTGCCAGAATCACATCAAGAGTACCACTGTGTTCATGAGGCCATTCCCTTCCAGAGAAGAGAAACAGTTCTCTGAATTTCTTCATCTTTAACATAATTATTCACAGGCAGAAACATCAGATGTTGAGAAAATCTGTTTTGATTTGATCTTTGCAAACTTCACTGCAAAGGACTCACAACAACAAATAGTCCAAGCTACTAGTAAAGGATAAATATTACTATTTACTTTTAAATAAGGCAACATAAGATTTTATTTTGCACTAGTGGAATGGCATTTATATTCTTAACTATGCACAGTCTACACATCCTATTTTATATGCAACTCTGAATATTTGAGAGGAAAAGGCTGAACAGTTAGTTTAAATAGAAGGATTGTGCGGTGCTTAAGAGTTCATTTCCAATGGTGTTTAGGAGTATGGAGGAGTGCAAATTTAACACTTTAAGTTGTTGTGTCTTTCTTTGTTATAAAGTATTGCAGAGAGACCTTATGTGAAGACTGAAGTGTTACATACATCCGTTAATAGTTCATGTCCTATCTCAGAATAGATTTATGGAGGTTGTTCTCCGGATTCCTCTTCCATCAAAACAGAGATCGTTTCTACTCAGCTGAGAAGGACTTTCAAAGCAGAACATCATTATTATTGTTAATGCCCCAACCTAAACTTGTTATATTCTCCTAATCCATTTCAACATATAATAATCTGTATCAATAAATAATCAATAAATACAGGTAGTCTTTAACTTATCACCACAATTGAGCCCAACATTTATGTTCCTGAATGAGAAAATTTGTTAAGTGAGTTTTGCCCCATTTTACATTTTTTCTCACCACATTTGTTAAGCGAATCATTGCAATTCTTAAATTAGTAACATGGTTGTTAAGTGAATCTGGTTTCCCCGTTGACTTTGCTTGTCAGAAGGTCACAAAAGGGGTGAGCATGACCCTGGGACACTGCAACTGTCATAAATGTGAGTTGTGGGGATGCTGCAATGGTCATAAGTGAAAAATGGTCTTAAGTCTCTTTTTTCAGTGCTGTTGTAACGGTCACTAAATGAACTATTGTAAGTCAAGGACTATCTGTATCTATAAATGCACTGTAGCTGTTTCATGCACAGGTCCCTCCCACTCCCCAATATTCTCAGGATGCAGGCATGGTTACTTGTCTTGTCCTTCCTTTGATCACGGTGTTTGTCTTTCCCAGGATGAGATTGAGGAACTACGTGCAGAGATGCTGGAGATGAGAGATGTCTACATGGAAGAAGATGTCTATCAGCTACAGGAGCTAAGGCAACAACTGGACCAAGCCAGTAAGACTTGTCGTATCTTACAGTACCGTTTGCGAAAAGCAGAGCGACGCAGCCTTCGTGTTGCACAGACTGGCCAGGTGGATGGAGAACTCATCCATAGCCTTGAACAAGATGTCAAGGTAAGTCCGCATTTGCAACTTTTTTCTTCATTAGAATGGAGAAGTTAATTGAATGAACCTGGGATATAAGTATTTGCTTTCTCTTGTGTTAAACTATTGGTTTTGCTATATAAGGAATGGATTCGTACTATTTAAACCATTGCATGTCCAGTCTAGTATTTGGCTGGCATCTAACCAAGATCTTAGACCAAAGGCTTTCTTCCTTCAAATGTCTGAAATCCTTTGGTCTGATATAAGAGGAATTGTTTCTGAGCTATAGTAACTTCAATAAGTGCTTGTAGTAGTTTTAATTTCACAGTTTAGGAAAAAAGAGAGCTTTATGTGGAAATCTTGAGAAATTAATCTTATGGTATATTATCTTTAAAACTCATTGGTGGTGATTACTTGGAAAAATTGTTGTATTGCTATAGTATTTCAGTCATTTCTCACAAGAAACCATGGGACTTGACTTCCTTTGAATAAACATAGTTCACCTCATTCTCACAGAGAAAAGATAAGAGCATGTATAGATATACAAACTGAGACTGGAGTCATTAAAATAAAATCAAGTTATTGGAAGTTTGAAGTGCATTTGTGGAGTGGAATACTTTAACTTTTAGGTTTTTTCTTTTGTGATACTCAGTTGGACAGTCCATGAATTATGATGAAGCTAATTTTGCATTGCACATGATGCTGTCTGATTCTGAAGGCAATGCCTGTTTCTCTTTTGGGGGAAAAAAAATCCGTAATGGTTTTTATCCTGAATGGGCTATTCTGAAAATGCTTTCCAAGCCATTAAGTTACATAGTTGCACATTATTTTGATACTAGGTTTCATCCACAAACATGCTCAATTGTAACTGGACTGCTCTTTCTGTCTCTGAATTCCTTTCCCTTTGCAGTTTCTGTAGTCCTGGAGATAGATACACTAGGGAAAGGTTATTAAAACATGATTCCTTGTCAACTTCAATTAGAATCATGAAAACTAAGCAGCAGACCAAAGAGGCTGAATCCCTCCTTTGAGGGTTTGCTGGAAGATCTTCATTCAGGATGATTGTGCAAGCCAGCTGGATGGAACATATGTTGTTTGGTGTGGCACATTTTGTTGAAGGGCATGAGAAGGCAACATATTCCAAAGGAGGAATGCTTTCTCTGTATTTGATTAGTAGTCTTGTTCTTTTTCTGGCATCCTGGCTACGACTAATTTGCCCCATGATATAGTTATTCAACAGGTGATGAAATATAAACTGCTGTGGTAGGAGAAATTAGTTTAGCATTCTCATGGTGGATGGCATGACAAAACTTGCGTCTTTGGAAGCTCCTGTTCAAGGATTACAAACACAGGAGTGTGGAGCTTCAGACCTTTACCAGGTGAAACCTCTTAAGTCAGGAGTGTCAAACTCACAGCCCATGGAGGCCCCGCCCCTGCCTGGTTTAGCGAAGGAGAAAAAAGTCCCGATAGGTCACTTGATGACGCTGTGATGACACGAGATTGACACCCCTGTTCCAAGTTATGCCTTCTTCCCAAACCACATAGTTGTCTTTTGCACAGAGGAGTAACTCTGCTGCCAAGTACCCCAGGCACCAAAAATGATGATCCTAGAAATGAAACTTGCACCCGTTTGTGCTGATTTGTACGGCATGTGGAAGCCTAGATTGAATGTGCAAACCAGTAAACAGACTATTGCTTCTCAAAGCTTGAATAATGTGGAACATAAACTAAGTCTCTAAAGAGAGAAAAATATTACAGGTGTTCAAACGTTTGTGCTGCCATGAATTAACATATGAATGCTTGTCATATTTAAGACCTAGGAATAAAGGACTTTGGACGTCTTCTACTCCAATCCCCTGCTCAAGCTCCCCTATACAACTTCAGACAACTAGTTCTCCAATCTGTTCTTAAAAGCCTCCAGTGATGGAGCACTCACAAGCCGTTCTACAGGTTAATTGTTCTCACCATTAGGAAATTTCTCCTTATTTCTAGGTTGCTTCTCTCTTTGGTTATTTTCCATCCATTGTTTCTTGTTTTGCCTTCTGGTGCTTCGGCAGCCCTTCAAATATTGCAAAACACTGCTATCATGTCATTCCCAGTCCTTCTTTTCACTATACTAGACATTCCCAATTCCTGTAACCATTCTTCATATGTTTTAGACTCCAGCACCCTAATCTTCCTTGTTAATAGCTTGGTTGATAGTTTTAGACAAGTCATCATCTCCCAGCTTTACCTCCTATTTATAATGTAAGATGATATTTCTAACTTACAGTATCTTGTACTGAAAGGATGTTTTTGAAAGTCTCTCCAAAATTTGTCATTTCTGTCATAATGTGGTTTACTAGCTTATGGCTTAATATGTTGGGTCAATTTGGTCACTTCGTTTGTAAACTATACTTCATGTCCTAACAGCATTGTTCTTTATTCATTCATAGATCAGTGTACCATTTCATCCTGTGTGTATGTGCTTTTCTGCAGTTCTAGTTCTTTGTAAACAGTGTGTGTATGTTTATTGTATCACCACATCAGAATTAAAGTCTAACATAGTTTAGAATTTAGTTGTATATTGCTATATTCAGATAGCCTGCCATGCATTTTAAACTCTGAGTACTAGATTTGATGTGATTTTTAAATGCACAATGGTAATATTTAAAAAGCTGACATTTATTTGTAATAACTGTAAGTAATGCATTATTTTAATGTGTTTGTGTGTTTAATGCTACTTAATGGGTATTAATGTATATTTAATGTTTAATGTAATTTCAATGTGCAAGATTAAGAGTGCAGAGTTAAAAGGTAGAAACATTAGAAAAATCTAGTTGATGTTTGAAATATAAATATGTTCGTTTATTCTATGCCTATTAAATGCGATATAAAAGCAAATTATAATCTCATTCTTTTATATCTAATTGAGTTTTTTTGAAAATGTTAGAAATGTTGAGGTGTCAAATTTTTTATTGGTCACAACTAGTGATTACAAATTTTAATATTTATGAAAGATTGTCGGAATATCTTGCATTTGGAAACAACATCTGGGATTTAAAATGTGCTGCTTTCTCCATAAAACCTTTTGGTTTGCCCATATTGGCTAATCCATGGGATGGTTCTTTTCGGAGCAGGACATGGGTGGATAATGTCTTATGTTTATCAGGCTGCATTTCCCACCCCCTACCCGTTGCCCACAGCTTGTAACAGCTGCCTTTTGGTTGTCTCAGCTTTCACTGTGATCAAATGTTCTGCTTGAAGAAACAGGAAATAAGTGGAACAGCCCCCGTCTTCGGTATTGCTAGAGTTTCATACTAAGCTGATTCTATGGAAATAGTTATGGTTTGATTTACCCCTCTACTAGCTCAGTTTTCGGTTCCCATGGTCAGGATGTGACTATGGAATTTGTACAAATAACTGCAGAGGGTGAAGTACAGGCCGATCTCTTCCCCATCAGCTATGGATTCTTGGTGACTCTTCTTCTTCACTGCAGGATCCTTTCTTCTTCCCACCTGTTATGGTGTAGTAATCCTTCACTAATGTCTCCACTGAAAGATATTTGCTTTTAATCTGAGGGCCTTATACAAGATGTTGCACTTTTAATACAGAGGCCTTCTCTAACCTCTGTGCTTGTACTAGATCAGGCTTGTCCAACCTTTCACCTTCCCTGGGCCACATTAGAAGATGAAAATTTGGTTTGGGCCGGACATAAAATAAAATAACAGTAACGATACCTGATCATCCAAAAAAAAACCATAGAAATTTTTTTTTCATAAGATATAAAAAATAGTCAACCAGGGAGAAAGGAACGGGGGTGGTGGTGGAGAAAGCTCGCCTGCCTCGCGCCTACCTCTCCTCCTGCAAATGGCCCGGCTGGATGCGGCAGGACTGGAAGGTGAGGACTGGGAGGCTCAGTGCACCAGCAGCAGCAGTGGCGGCGGCGGGGGCAGAAGCCACTACAACAGCTCTGGCGGCAGCGGCGGTGGCAGCAGCGGCAACAGCAGGAGGTGGCGGAGCGGGACTCTTGGGCTGCAGCTGTCTCGGCACAAGGAGTGCTCTGACGGCGCCCGCCTTTTCTGTTGCAGCTTGGCATGGCGCTCGCCTCGCCTCGCCCCGCCCCGCCTTGCGCCTGCCTCTCCTCCTCCTCCTCTCTGGCTTGTCCTCTTGCACGAAGGTTGGGGTGGGCACTGGGCCGCATTACGAGCCGACCTGGGCCGCATGCGGCCCGTGGGCTGCAGGTTGGACAAGCCTGTACTAGATGCATATTCCAAACATGCTATTTTCCTACTCTTGGAAAGGTTATGCAGAAAATAGTAGCCCAACAAACGTACAGGGTTCTACAAGGAAGCAGATTATTTGGAGTATTGCAAATCAGGGATTAGACTAGGATACAGCATAGAAACTGCATTATGGTGTTTGTGGATGACTTCTGGAGAGACTGAGATTGGGAAATCCAATTTTTTGCTCCCGGCTGTCTAATCAGTGGTCCCCAACCTTTGTGGCTTGGCAGCCTGACTGGGGTGGGGGAGATGAAACCAGGCCACACCAGCAGCAAGCCTGTACACATGCACACACAGCTCAACTGCAAGTTGAGTTGTGCGTGTGCATGTGTGCCGGCCCATTGCTTGTGTGAGATGACCTGCGTGTACATACATGTGCTCACTGCTTGTGTGCGTCGAGCTGTGTGGGTGCCTGCCTGCCTGCCTACCACTTGAAATAGGCAACAGTCTGATAGCGGGACATGGCCTGGGTGTTGGGGACCTCTGGTCTAGATAGCCCTCCATTACGTACATATAATCTTGCTGTTTTGCTAGCTTCATTAGTGGCCAGTAGGCTTCTGGTTGCAATTCAAGGTGCTGGTTATCACCTTTAAGCCCTTCATGGTAAATTGCCTGGCTAAATGAGGAACTGATTGTCTCTAATTGTTTCTGTCCACCTGGTTTGATCCAGCAGAGTGGATGTGCTCTGGATCCCACCAATTAAAGAATGTCATCTCATAGGACCAATTAATTGTCTCTACAGTATTGCAATTCTTGCCCTCTGGAAACCCTCCCCCCATATAGTGTCCACCTGTATATTGTTCAAGACATAGGTGAAAGTTTACCTTGTTCTTCCAGGCCTTGGAAACAGGTTGATCATGGAACCCTTCCTCCTCCTCCTCCTCCTCCTTTTTTTTTTGGATTTTGTACTTTGCTCTTTGCTTTGTTGTATTTTTCCTTTCAATAAGCTAGTTATAAGCTGCCCAGAAAATCCCATAAATAAAATAACAATAAAAAGTACAACTAATTATGGAATAAAACTGACAGTCTGTATACATTATCCATGCAGTGGATGCAGTATCCCTCATTAGTGTTCATCAGGTAAATTGGCAAGATTGCAATAATATTGATCAGCTATAATCCTACCACTAAGAGTGTTTTACTGTCACTCCTAACAAAAGTGCATATTGAACATTATTATTCCAATATTGAAGAAAAGTACTCAATGTTTCTGTAGCATTAAAATGACGTAAATGCTTAATGTGATATAATCTGGTACTCAAAAAAGAAAAATAAATACGGACACTATAAGGATCATAGAAAGGGATAAAAATAAAACACAGACAATCCAAACTCAGAAATAATTTTGGAAGTTGTACAGGCAGATGGGAGTGGGAACCAGGAGGGACAGAAGGCAGCAGTCATGGGCTGATGGGAATTCATGCTAGTTTTGTTTGGCACCTTGGCTGCTGCGACCAATGTGACTTATGGACTCAGTGGTGTTTCCTAGGCTTCCTCTAGTGGTTTCCTGATTTATTGGCAGTGTTCTTCAATGATCTAAGGATCTCGAGAGTAAACTCTGAAAATTTACCATCTGTTCCTTCTGCCTCTTGTTTTCAGTAAAATGATTTTTTTGTGGAGAGGATAAAGTTAATTTCTTCTTTCTCAGGGAGGAGTGTCTTTTCTTTCCCTGCCAAGTGAAAAAAATAACACCTATGCCCTTAATTATCAGAGAGTCTGCATTATGATTATGTTATCGCTGAAGAATTCAAACACTAGCTATCCACAGTGGCCAAAACATAATATGTGAGATGTGCCAAAAATCTTTGCGAACATATGATTCAGCAGAGATGACACACTCCGTGCTGCTTCTTGGTGAGTGTAGGAATCTATTATTTATTTTTATTTATTATATTTACATCCCATCTTTTCTCCCAAGAGCTCAGAGCAGGGGAACGTCCTTTCATTTTACTTTTACAATGAGAGAAATATGAGCTTGGTTGAAAATAAGAGACTGGCCTAAAGTTATCTAGTGAATTTGGCTAAGGGTGGATTTCAACTTGGATCTCTCCAGTTCTAATTCAGCTTCTTGACTACAGCAGATATATCTAGAGAATTAAGGGGATGGTAACCTCTACTGAGATAACCTATAATACCTTAGATCAAGGAATTAACTCTTCCACACTATGTTTCTCAACATTTTAGGCTCCAGAAGATTGGCTATCCAGAGGTCCTGTTCAGTTGATCACCAGATTCAAATTAGTGTATTCCGCCCCTCCCCTCCTTCCACCTTTAGGATTATTAGCATTAGGGTGACTTTTTCCACTTAATGTAATGTAACAAGGGTAGGAAAGAGGTAGATGTGGGGAAACTATCATTACATACACATTAGCTTTCATCCAGTTCCTTTGGTTCCTCAATCTGCCCTTGGTCAGATCCCTCTTCCTTCCTCCTAAGGCATTGAAGTAGCTGTTTTTACAGGCAAGCAGTTAGAGTGCCCCAGCATAGTAGAGGTTTGAGAGAATAGTTTAGCTGCCACAAATTATACAAAGCTGAGATCTGCATTTTAAAGCTGGTACGTAGTCATCAGTAAGTGGTCTAAGCAAATTCAGATATAGAGGACAGGAACAGACACAAAAGTCATAATTCAAGATCCAGCATGCAGCACTACACATAAATACAAACTCATACTTGACTAAATGTTGATTTTCCTTATTGGTTTCTTTCTTACAGGGCTTTCTAAATTTTAGGTCCAACCCTAACATGAGATCTCTTCTTAAATTCTCTGCTTCCTTTCATGGGCCTCTAGTCAGAACAAAGAAAATCCTAACTTCTTTTCTCCTGAATCTCGGTCTCATTAGAGAAGACAGTGACTGAATTGAAAAAAAAATCCCCAACCAGCCAATAATCCAACAGGCCATTCACAATTAAGACTCTAGTTATTCTACTACGTGTGGTCATTGGATTCTATGTTCATAACAGAACTGTACTTGTACTTGTAGTCGGAGTATTCAGTGCCAAAACTGCTAAAATCTGTATCCTGGCCATCTGTTCATCTCCATGACTGTGAATCAATCAGTAGCTTCTCTATGACATATGAACCTTTAGTTCATGTTCTTCATGCCTTATTCTTTTTTAAAAAAAGATTTCTGATATACGAATCAGTCGAACTTCAGAAAATTATAGCACTATCAGTTTGATTCCCATTCTGCCTGAGGACTGTAAGACATAGGAAGAAATAAACTTGGGGAAAGCCTTAATGTACTGGAAATAAGGATTTGCATCTAGATTCCCTATCATTCATACTCAGAGCTGTTCATAAAATCTACTGACGTGTGTATCTGAAAGATTCTGATGCAGCTCATAAACATGTTTTAAATATGACAGTTATTCCCTTTCCTGCAACCAGAAGAGGCACTGTTTATTCACCACTGTGGTGGTAGGTCTACTCTACAAAAGCTGTAATTTTCTTGAGCAGGGCAGTGCAGAAGGGCATAACAAAAATAATGCATTGAATACAGAGGCACATTGCTTATTGAGAAGAAGGAGACACCAAGAGGATGTGCAAATAACTCCATTGCCCCCTCCATATTTCCTCTTAATTGCAAACATGATCTGTAAAATTAGTGTCAGAATAGCTCATATATTCCTCTTGGTAAGACACACAAAGCCTTGGCACATTATCCACTGACATGACTCACTTGTGGACTTCCTGCTTTAGTGCTTGCTTTTCATTAATATATGTAAAATATCTAAAACCTCCAAGTCTGTGTTGGTGCATACATTGTTGATTAACTTGTGCCTGCATGTTGTTTATGAGAACCGAGGGCTGAAGTTTGCACTGTTCTTGACTGTTGTCTGTAGGTAGCCAAAGATGTCTCTGCGCGTCTCCATAATGAACTTGAAGCAGTGGAGAAAAAACGGATTAAACTGGAGGAGGAAAATGAAGACTTGCGCCAACGGCTCATTGAGAGTGATTTGGCTAAGCAAGTGTTACAGAATGAAATGGACAAGCTTAGAGAGGTAAGTTCATTCTTTTGGTGGGGGTGTGTGGAAATTAAGCATTTTTATTTACAATTTTTCTCCCAAGGGCTTAAGATCCAGCAACATAGGAAAGACCATGCAGTAGTTAGGCTAAGAAGGAATGAGTTGTTCAAGGCTGTCCAATGAGTTTGACACTTGAAAGATAATGCCAGGCTGGACTTTATATTTTCAAGTGCAACATTTATGGATGCCATTACATTGGCAAAGGTTTGACTAGATGCTGAACCACCATCCAGCTGCTGTTTGTTCTGACAAAGCTTCAATATTGTGATATCCTTCAGATTCAAGCCCCAATCCATTCAGGAAATAACTCAGACAAGAATACATTGGGAAAGCACGATGGATTTCTAAATGGCTCTCTATATGAGTAAAAATATCAGATCATTGTTTTCGTAGACGACAGTTTAGTAAACCTCTCTCACAAAATGTGTATGCTAGTAACTACATTTCTAGGAAAGGAATCATCTATTTCTGCAAATTTCTTGGGTATTTAATATAGTTTTTTTCAGTCTTCTGCCATTTCTGTCTGTATTCCTAACATATGTAGAGAAGTTGCTCAAACTGGCAAAAGATGTGTAATTCTGACATCTGCAAAAAAGGCATGAGAATCCAGAATTTTATTCACAATTGACAACTATCAGTGGTTATTCTATTAGATTATTTTCTAGTTTGTGGCTTGGTATGATGGTCTGGCTAACTTATGGCTTCCTTTTAACTTTTCCCTTAATGTGTATTTCAAGAAAGCAACTGGGAAACATAATGCAGGATACTCCCTTTGGTCAGGATGTCAGTTCATCCAGACTCTGTTTCCAGAGCTATACATTGCTTAGCCTAAACCTGTTACTCCTTAGAGCATGGGTGCCAAACTCGATCACGTCACATGACCTATCGTGATGTATTGTGACAGTTTTTGCCTTTGGGCGTGGCCTGCGTGTGATGCATCCGGCCCATGGGCTGCCAGTTTGACACCCCTGCCTAGAGAGAAGAACTGTGATGAATGGGTGGTCCATGGGCTTTAATATTTTCTCTTTGGTTAGTCTTGTGCTCTGCCTTCTTTTTTTTTTTTTAGTTTCTGCAGATGGCAAATGACCATTTGGACTCATTTTAGGATTAACCAGTTGAAATGTTTACTGGGAAAATGAAGGGATGCAAACAGAGAGTCATTGTCAGAGACTGGCATCATTCTAGGAAATTCCCTTCATTCTAATTAACAGAGGGAGCAATCCTTTCTCCCAACTTAATCAGAACAGAAGCACACATACAAAAATAATTGCAATGTGCTAGCATTGCCTGTCTAGGATGAAATGGAAACTTTGAGCCAAGGGTTTGGTTAAGGTCTAAGTAAAATATTAATATAAAAATATTAAATACACTAAACTAAAACAATACAGCTTGCTAGGACATCTGAATTCCTGTATAATGGGGGAAGAGAGCAGATGGATGTCAAACTAATAATAACTGAGCACCATGCTGTGTTTCTGAGCTGTCAGCAAAACATTCTTCTGCTATCATGATGCTGTCCAGATCTATTGACACTGCAGTTAGGCACTATAAAGTCCCAAAGCAACAGAGAAACCAAAATTAATTTAAGCTTGCTGAAGTAATGATGACAGAGTTCTTAAACTGGTATATTTAGAGAATCTCAAGGCTTGAAATACTCTGAGCATGCAAGCATTGCCAGAAAATGAGGTTGTAGAATGGAACTATGTGTAAGATTGGGACAGAAGGCCAAAGGTTTGTATAACTGTAGTCATAGCAGACATTTAGTATCTGCAACATTGGATTACTGCCCTGGTTGGGAGTGGGCCAAGTTTGGTTTTATTTGGGGTATGTATGTATGTGCGAGTGTTCTTGTGTGTTAAGAATTTTTTACCAGCTACCTTTGTGGGAAACCCTCCGCCCCCAAATCTTCTATTATTTTCTGGAGCAGAACTCCTTTGCCACCCATTGCTGTTTTTACTTTTAATTATTTGAGCAAATAAATATCCTGCAAATTTTGTATGCTTTTCTGGAGATATTACACAACTGGTCCTTACTATGATGAGGATTATCGGTTTATTTAATATTACCAATGCTGGATAATATCATTTGCCAAGAAGGAGTAATTGAAAACAACACTTAAAGGTTTTTTCAGGCAAAAAACATCAAGAGGAGGAGGAGGTGATGGAAAAGGCCAACAATTAGATGTACAAATCAGTAGGTGTTTCCTTGGCTCTGACTGATACTTGTGATGGCTCTAATTCCAGTCTTCTGGGTAGGCTTTCTAGAAAGGTAGTGCATATATTTGTTGAGTTACAATTATATTTCAGCGTCATCCATTCTTTGTTTCTGAGAAGTTCTGAGCACTTTAGTATTGTCTCTTGCAAATGAATAATTTATTTATTTTTCCATTCACTCTCGTTTCCATTATTCCTTAACTAATTATTTCTTATGTTTTCTGCAGTTAGTTTGGTTAGCCATCCTTCCATTCTTCTCTTCTGTCATTCTCCCCTTTTCTTTATAAAATACAGTATAACAATGTGATATATGTTTTAAAAACATTTTACTAATTTTTACTTTATCTTCCTCCTTAATGTATTTTTCCTACAAATAATTAATGAATTGCTTACTGCAGAAAATAATAATACAAATGTAGCTGTATGTCAATTTCCTGTGTTTGAACTTCTAAATGATATCCCTCCATTTCATTTTGACCAAACTTGGAGATAGTACATAGCACAGTTGGGCTTCAGCAAAGTCTAGATGGTGCTACCCTTAGAGGGGCTCACAGTGGTCTGAATCTCTGCAGCCAAAAAGGGCTTGTTAATGGCTTCACTTCAGCCTTGGAAGGAAGCCTTGTGGTCACGTGAGAACACTTTGAGCTGTCATTAAATCATGGGTGTCAAACTCGCGGCATCTTGTTGCCGTTACGTGATGTTTCGTGATGTTTTCCCCTTTTGTGAGCTGTGGTGGGCATGGCCTGTGTGTGACGCATCTGGTCCATGGGCCACCAGTTTGACACCCCTGCATTAAATGAATGGTTATAACTAGAGGACTACCTGTACTTTGTCCTGTTGTGGGCACCATAGTTCATAAAGGTCATAACGATTAAGGAAGTTCAGAACAGGGCTCCCCAGATGGTAAAAAATCTAGAAACCAAGCCTTATTTGGAACAAATAATGGATGTCAGTATGATTAGTCTACAGCAGAGATGGTATTCAGCAGGTTCAGACCAGTTCTGGAGAATCGGTAGCAGGAAATTTGAGTAGTCCGGAGAATACCATCTCTACCTGGAGATTTTACAGTATCCTTCCCCTGCCGTGCCCACCAAGCCACGCCCACAGAACCGGTAGTAAAAAAATTTGAATCCCACCGCTGGTCTACAGAAAAAACAACTGAGATAATAACAATTTCTAATATCTGAAGAACTGTCACATAGAAGAGAGAATGGACTTACTCTCTGCTGCTCCAAAGGACACAACCAGAACCGATAGATTAAAACTACAAGAAAGAAGTTTCAGACAAGACGTCACAGAGAATTTCGTGAGTGTATGAGCTGTCAGCCAGGAGAACAGGTTGTCACATGAAAGAGTGAATTCTTTGTTACTAGAGGTCTTCAGACTGAGGCTTAACAGTTATCTGTCAGAGATATTCTGTTGGATCCAGCACCAAACAGAGGTTGATGATATTTAGTGTATATGTGTATTCTATTATTCATTGTGTTAATATTATAGTATCACCAGGAAGATCAAGGATGTGGAGAGTAATAGCAAAGCTCAATTATGCAAATACTGACAGTAGTACAGTGATTACTACAATCAGAAGACTGTGTAACCTGAAATCTGGGGCACTGATTTCAGTATTATACATGCATCATTAATGGATTACTTTTCCTGTTGAAATAAAAACAATTGTAGGCTCTTAAGGTATTTATATTTTTTCTAGTACTAAATAATGGGGTGGGAACTAGAGACCCATTTTACCTGATTGCTGCTCCAGATTCAGAGGGAATGAGACCAGAATAGTCTATGGAGATTCTTAGTCATCCAATTCCATGACAAACATGACCTGGATGACTGAGAATCTATAGATTTTTAGCTATTTACTTTGGGATGAACACCCTTTGAATGGTGTGGGAATATGAACAGATTTCCAGAAAAAAAATACAGACTATGGGAACCATTTGCACTACTCAGGTAACCCTGAGGACACAGATAAACCTCCAAGTGCCTCAATGACTCTTTAAAAAGATGCAAATGACCAGCTGCCTGCAAGGAGTATAAATCCTTCCATTCGCCACAATCCAGTCAGAGCTGAAGAAGCTTCTTGGATGAGAAGCAAAATGTCTTAAAAACAACAACAAAGTTCAGTTGCCTCCTGAAAAAGCACCTTTGGGAGACCAGAAAAGGCTGCACTCTCGGCCTGCACAAAGTGGATTGTCCTCTTTCAGGACAATAAAATCCATTCTTCTCTCTTGTTCAGCTACACCAGTTTTTCTCTCTATAGTTGCATATCTCCTTGCATGGCTGTATTAGGAGAACGTTAGTAGTGTTAGAGAAAGCAGAGCAAATGACTGTGGCCAGCTTAGAAGCCTTAGGTCTCTTCATCCATGTTGGATAGGACTGGCAATGTTTCTTATTTGCTTCTCTTTCTAGGCAGCCTGTCCTGCTTATCCATACAACAAGCAGTATGGGTGGACATTTGATTGGCTTCTGTGCAGCCTGAGGGCATGAGCTGAATAGTAAAGGGAGAGTGGAGAGAGACTGCCAGGGAGAGATTAGGGGTCATAGGAAGGGGTTGGCTGTTGTATGACCAGATTGGAGTCACATGGTGTGTGCTTTCATAATGTGGGCTGCAATGTAGCATACAGATGTGTATTTAGGCTTTTAAAATATTAGTATATTTTTATGTTGCCATTTCTTTCCCTCTCTTCCACCTATCCTACCTCTAGAATGTATTTTTAAAGATTAGATTTGTATTCTTTTGGAAGAAAAATGGACGATGTGCTTAAAGCTGTAATGTACATGATTTTGCCTATGAAATCAATAATTCATTTAGCAATGAAGTGATGCCATTTGTGTATCTCGAATTGTTTACAGTACATGTATTTATTGTTTAAAGCAGGATTGGCAAGGTTTTTCTGTGATTCATGGGTCTTACACTCTCCTAAATGTATATATTTTTATAAAGCGAGGAGCTGCATTTTTGGTACTGGCTCCACCAGTTACCACACTTAGTGCTTCTTTGGGTTGACCATGTCATTACCTCTAGACCTACTCAAAGCTTTATACTCTTTCCATAATTAGAACAATACTTTCCAATCTAGTGGGGGAGGGATTTATCACCTAGCATACAAACTTGTCTACACATTACAATTGCATCCGAACAATTTTCTGGGCAACGAGAGAGAAGTGATGCGCCATTGCCTAGGTAGGTTGGTTCCTGCATAATTTGCAGTGCTTCACCTGCTCTCATCACCCATTATTCTTAGTTTTACCCCTTCTGTTTTGACCTAAACAGTAAGGGTATAATACAGAAGCTCCTGCTAAGTTGCTTGCCAAGTCTTTGGAGTTATGAGTTTTCCTCTACATCAAGGTAGTAATCCCTCAGGAGGGTATGTACATACAAAACACACACACTCACACAAAATGTTATTTGAAGGTTGTGAGGGAGGCAGTTGGGGAAGGGCTAAGGGATTAAATGTGTTGATTATTCTCCAGATGGAGTAAGCGTCTCTTATAATTGGTCAAATGGTAAAAAGGTCAATTAATTTTCATACCAATGGCCTTTTGCACCTGCGGCTTCATTTGTTTTGCAGCAAAATATTTGGAAGGACTTGTTTAGGCTTAATGCAGAAGAGATCTTGTATAAATGTCTGGTAGTAACAATTTGACGGTAGTCAAAATCACACTTGTTAGCGTTTCCTATCAGATAAGAATAAATTGCAGCATAAATATTTTGAAAAGATCTAGACCAGGAGTCCCCAACGTTGGCAACTTTAAGCTTGGTGGACTTCAACTCCCAGAATTCCCCAGCCAGCAGCTGGGGCAGCTGGCAGGGGAATTCTGGGAGCTGACGTCCACCAGGCTTAAAGTTGCCAAGGTTGGAGACCCCTGATCTAGACAGACAAAGCAATACGGATAGTCCTCAACTTACAATCATTCCCTTAGTAACCGTTCAAAGTTACAGTAGCCCCGAAAAAAGTATCATACAACCATTCCTCACACTTACAACTGTCACACCATTCCCACAATCATGTGATCAATATTTGGGTGCTTGGTCACTGGCCAATAGTTAATGATGGCTGCAAGGTCATGTGATTGCCTTTTGAGACACTCCCAGCAGGCTTCTGACAAGCAGAGACAATGGGGGAACCATATTCACTTAAGAACTGCATCATTCACTCAACAACCACAGCGATTCACTTAATAACCATGGCAAAATGGTTGTAAAATGAAGCACGATTCATTTAACAACTACCTTGCTTAGCAATGAAAAATTTGGTTCTCGGTTGCAGTTGTAAGTTGAGGACTACCTATAGTATAAAAAATCCAAATCAAATCTGTCGGAACTGGATGGATTTTGACCATATGGTGTAATCCTGGACACATAAATAGAGATTTCCCTTTCATCAGCCAGTAAACATAGGGAAGAGGTAGGATTTAATATCCATTTTTGTTTTGCACAGCCTTAGCTTACTCTTATCAAATTACAAATGTTATTAATATTAATTTCTTAAATTACTGCCGCCAGAACTTATTAAATTCTGGGATGAAAATTAATAGGGGATCTATGTAGTTCTGATCTGTATATCACGGTAAGTTTATTTTGCAGTGTGTTTGCCATTCATCAGATTAATTTTAATTTGCATAATTCTACATCAAATAAATAAAGCTTCTGGCAGTCCTATAGAGAAACAAATGTGAACTTTCAAGGGCATAAACAATAACTCCTCCAGAAATTCTTTTTTTTTCCTTTTTAATCTTTCACTTTCTAATAATCACCACACACGCAATAAACCGCAAGCACAAGAAAACTGGAATTGTTTTGGAACCTTTGTCCAACAATCATAATCACATCAAGACTGTGGTAAGTGCTAGTATGAGCTAAATTATTGTGAGGGCTAGAAATGCTAAACTACCCAAAGGATGTCTTCACTGGGTTGGAAAGGACTTGGGCAGCATCCTCCTGCTGCTAGCTTGGGTGTTCCAAGCCATTCTTAAGGATGTGTGGACTTTTGAACAACAAGTCTGTCCTTAATAGGAGTGGCTTGGATCTCTATGCCTTGGCACAGGCATCAGCTCACATTTTACAGCTGCATTCTTGGCTGCAAAGCTTTAACACCATCTTATTAATATCTTTGGCACAGTACATATAGGCAGAACAGAGTCCAAGGGACATCATTCTGACGTGCTAAGAGTTTTTACACACACACACACACACACACACACACACACACACACTCACACACACACACACACATCAATATATAAAGTTTACTAATCTCTTTCTGGATGTGTTGGAACATAGAAGAGGCAAACCAGCTTTCCCTGCTTCCTTATAGAAGGTCTTTTATAATATTGGCTATGTTTCAAATCACAGGGGGGCAGGGCATAGGAAGAATAAAAACAGATACATTAAAAAGAAGAAATGACTAGTCAGCACCCACAAGCTTTTGAACTCCAAAAGATGTCTCAATAATAATCTTCTTACATAGTGACTGAATAAATAGAGAGTATAGGTAGACCTCAAGTTACAACTAATTGTTCAGTGACTATTCAAAGTTATAAAGGACCTGCATTTTTATGTCCATTTTTCAAACTTATCACACTTGCAACGTCCCCTTGGTCACATGATCAAAATTCAGACACTTGGCGACTGGCTCATATTTATGACAGTTGCAGTGATCACCTTTTATGACCTTCTGATAAGCAATGTCACTGATGAAGCCAGATTCACTTAACAACCAGGTTACTGACTTAACAACTGCAGTGATTTACTTAACAAGTGGCAAGATAAATTGTAAAATGGGGCAAAACGGACTTAACTGTTTTACTTAGCAAAGGAAATTTTGGGCTCAACTGTGAATTTCTTATTTTAGGAGGAATGAAGAAATTTAGTGACAGCGGTATATTTATTTTGGTCTACTTAATCCCTAATTGAGTTGGGCTTTAAACCGGGCCAACTTATGCCAAGACAAATATAATCTCCCTGGACTGAATTTTTCATCAGTTCAGTGGGACATTCGTTGGTAGCAAGATAATACATGAAGCTGTTGAGAAGGAAGTTGTGTACCAAGAAAAGGAGATTTGTAAATTAATTTTAAATTATATATTCTTATTGACTTGTTGACATCTTGGTGATGAATCGTATAAATTTAACAGGATTATATATTTACTTGGTTATCATTTTGCTCTGGAGGTGACATTCTTAAGTGTCATGGATTATAGTCATTAATATACTCCTTAGCTATCTTTTATCTTGTTAGTAGCCATTATATGAACATATGATCATAATGCATAATGATCTCATTAGGTGAAAACCGCTATATTAAACATTTCATTCAAGTTAGTGGTAACTGGCAATTATAGCTGTATGTTGTGCTGGCAATTTATTTTTTAAAAGGAAGTTTATATTGGTTTTTTAGTTAGTATTACTTTATAAGTTAATGAAATATAACTGGATATTGGACTTGGGGAGATTCAAGTTCAAGAGCTATTTGACCATGGAGTTCATTGATGACTTTGGGCTAGTGACTGTGTGTGTTTGCGTGTGTGTCTGTTTGCAAAAAGTTCTTTGTTGCTTGCTTGATTTTGGATAATACTAGCTTTCATAACTGTGTATTATCACAAAAAAGTCTTAACTTTTTTGCATATATGAAAAGAGAAAAAAATAGAAGCTGCCTTATCCAATTGTCAGTCAGGGCAGGTTCTTTTTAAATATATTTCTGTGTGAAAGAAACGTTTTTAATAAGGAGCTGAAAGAGAAGGGGCACTCTTAGGTTTATGTAACATTCAGAAGCTTGTTTGTCTTAACATCTTGAATTAAAACTGAAAACATTACTTCAATGCACAAGTGGTTTGGAAAATAGAAATGTGATAATTTGCTTGGAATCTCTGTATTGAGCTAAGCAGAGATGTATGTCTTCAGTAAGTTTGCAGCCAAAACTATTAAAATAAAGGTATATTTTAGGCATTGTTCAGGGTTTTTTTTTGCATATAACCTGAATGCACATCCCTCAATGAAGAAGCTACAAAAATTCCAATTCTTTATAACAAAATGCTAGCCTCTAGTATACTAATGATTTCATACTATTCCCACAAAGCTTATGTTTACTATGGCATTAATATATGTGTAGGTTGCCTTTCCGTTGCTCCATTAAATGCCAGTTATTTTCCTTAACTACAAAGATTTGTAAATTCTTATAGTAGGTGGTTGCTATTTTTCTCCTTTGTCAAGGAAGTGAAAAACATTGCTATATTTTGCTACTTTGCAGGAACTGAGCCAATCTAGAACAGAGAGATTTCCTTGAGAATTTTAATTACTACTGGTGAATTTCTTCTCCCTGAGTTAATATGCAGTGCTTGTGACCATAACTCTGTCTTTCCTGCATTATGTCACTCACGCAAAGGTTGTTTCCTACTTTGTATGCTGAACTACATTTCCTAAAATAAGTTTTGTATTAAATCCTATCTGATATCATTGATAATAGTGAGAGGTATAAAACCGGTATGACTTAAGGGTTTGGACAAACAGTAAGGAGACTCAGGTTTATTTTATTTTATTTATTTATTTATTTGTCAATTGTTTACAAGGTAATAAGTATAAGTGTATACATAGTTATGAATACATGAAATGGGTACATATAAGAAAAATAAAAGAAACAATAGGACAGGGACGGTAGGCACGTTGGTGCGCTTATGCACGCCCCCTACAGACCTCTTAGGAAAGGGGTGAGGTCAATAGTAGACAGTCTAAGGTTAAAGTTTTTGGGGTTTGGCGAAGAAAGGTTCTAGTCCATCCTCAACTATATAAATTACCTGGATAGGTTTGGGCCAGTTATTCTGTCTCAGCCAACCTACCTCATGAAAATGTAGTTGTTGGGATAATATGTAGGAATAATTAGGAGCCCTGGTGGCGACGACAGTGGTTAAACGCAGTATTGCAGACAAACTCTGCCCACAGCCAAGAGTTTGATCTTGACCGGGCTCAAGATTGACTTAACCTTTCGTTCTTCTAAGATCAGTAAAACGAGGGTGCAGATTGTTGGGGTCAATATGCAAATAATGCTGACATTGTAAACTGCCCCGTGAGTGCTGTAAAGCACAATGGGGCAATATATAAGTCTATATGCTATTGCGACGATCCTGATGTAAGCTGCCTTGTGCTCTTGAGGAAAGGTGTGGTACAAGCCTGGCTGATAAACAGGCAAACCAATGTTTCTCTACCTTGGCAACTTTAAGATATGTGAACTTCAACTCCCAGAAGTCTCCAACCAGCAAGATACAAAGAAAAAAAATCAGTTTCACCTCTGCCTTTTTTACTTCAGTTCCTTCCAAATCTGAATTTAGTCAGTCTCATTGGTATCAGAGATGGTATTCAGCAGGTTCTGACCAGTTCTGGATAACCAGTAGTGGAAATTTTGAGTAGTTTGGAGAACTGACAAATACCACCTCTGACTGGAGATTTTGCAGTATCCTTCTCCTGCCACACTCAGCAAGCCACACCCACAGACCCAGTAGCAAAAAAATTTGAAGCCCCACCACTGATCGGTATGTATTGTTAATGCATTGATTCTCAGGGATTTTTTTTTTTTTTTTGAAAACTTGGAGGAAATTAAACTCAACTCTGTGAAGCTCATTGGAAGGTGTGGACTTTAGTGATCAGAGCTAATATACATTGTCACAGGATAAAACTGATTAGATGATTGGTGGGTGTTAGCAGTGTACAGCTGCCATTTTTATTTAAAAAATCTCTCTTCTATTTCAGAATTCTTTAAAGAAAAGAGGATCACGTTCTCTAGGAAAGACAGACAAGAAATCATCTGTCCAGGTACAACAATTCCAATAACTGATATGCTACTGCAATAGAATTTCCAGTGAATACTTAAAATACTCAAAAGCTATATTCTTTATCTTTGCAAAAAACCAAAATTGCTTTTTTGGGAGTGGGGGTTGTATTTTAGGATGGTGTTCTGATGTACTTTTTTCATCTTCATCTTGCAGTTCAATGACAGAGTAATATACTTTGCATGCAGAAAGCCCCCATTTTTAATCACTGGCATTTGAAGTAAATCTGACCTCTGATAAGCAGAGTCAAGGAATTTTGTTGACTTAATGCACAGATATTTGGAATAGAAATTTCATTAAATGCCAACTTAGCTGTTGTTGCCGAACCAAAAACTGTATGTTGTAGAGCAGGGGTGTCAAACTCAAGGCCTGCGGGCTAGATCTGGCCTGCGGGGTGCTTAAATCTGGCCCGCAGTGGCTCAGACAGCCAAAACGGGTGTGTGTGGGGGCCCCCTACATCCCATTTTGGCCATCAGTGTGCTGCAGGAGGCCATCAAGGCCAAAAATGCTTCCCTGTGCCCCATTTTGGCTGGCAGGGTGCTGCAGGAGGCATCCGTCCCATCTCCCCCCCCCACCGGGCTGGCTTGCGGAGAACTACAATGCTGATCTGGCCCTCAAAGAAATCCAGTTTGACACCCCTGTTGTAGAGCCCTTGTATAATATAGGCACAGATGCACACTTACTAATGCCCTAACATGGCATGCACTGTTTATCAACTGCAAAATGCTCTGTAAATGATTTTTACTTGCTAACAAGGGAAAAGACTATCACCTATATGTTGTTGATATATAGCTGATACTAGGTTGCAAAGGAACAAAGCTTATGTTGAAACTATGGAGCAATAATGCTTTTAGCTTTTGTTTCATTGCTATTTAAAAGCAACCCAACCACATCTTTTAATAGAATGTAGGTTTGATGCTCTTAGTGTTAATGCTTACATGCTCTGCATGGCATTGACTGACCCAGAATAGCTCTGTAATATCAGGAATATATTGTTCAAATCCTCCATGAACAATTGTATCACCAGAAAGATGCAGTGATACAAAGGAAGTAGGATTCCAGTTCATTGCATTGGAAGGGCCAGGGGAGACATGATAGCGGTCTTCCAATATTTGAGGGGCTGTCACAGGGAGGAAGGGGTCAAACTATTTTCTAAAGCACCTGTAGGCCAGACAAGGAATAATGGATGGAAACTGAACAGGGAGAGATTTAGCCTGGAAACAAGGAGAAACTTTCTGACAGTGAGAACAATCAACCAATGGAACAGCTTGCCCTCGGAAATTGTGAGAACGCTATCAGTTGAGACTTTCAAGAAGAGATTGGACTGCCATTTGTCAGAAATGGTGTAGGGTCTCCCGCTTGGGCGGGGGGTTGCACTAGATGACCTACAAAGTCCCTTCCAACTCTGATTATCTGTATCTGTATCTATCTGTATCATTGAGCTGGACTAATTTTTAAATTGTGTTTATACTCTCTCCCTAAAGCCAAAATGGATGTTCTATTCTGGTTGCAATCCTTTGTTTGATCAATAGCTGGAAAAACAAAGATGTTTATGTTGAAACTGAGATATCTTCATGATTTAGGGCAGTTATGTAATGTGTTGACCAGAGAATCAGAAAAAAACAGATGTGTCTTTTGAAGGCTGGAATAGACTGGAATAGCAGTGGCATTAGAATAACCTATATTGCACTTCAGTTATCAAGATTATGCTAACGAGACTGGAATCATTCTGTTTTGCATTTCCAGTGTTCTCGGTCATTGTTGGTCTCTTGAATGTTAAATGAAATTAAAATGACTCTTTTAAGAAAATACAAGACTTGTTGGTGAGAGTCCTTGATTCTCATCTGCATGGTGGTTTAGAAGGTATCCTCCATGGATAATAGAGCTAAATTTGAGCAGTCCTCTCTTATGGGCAGAAGGATAGATTATGATATTTGAATATAGAATGGAAATCTGGATAATCTGCAGAACTGAACTCAGTTAAAATGTTCTGTGCAATTTCTTTAACTTCTAAAGTGGTGTTTACTCTATTTTTAAAGTCAAAATCAGTGATCAAGGGACTGAACATTTGAATATCTATAGAATGATTATGTAGATATATGAATATATAAACAGGGAGATTATAACCTATTGAAACAAATATAAAGTTATGCTTTATAGAAGTACTGTCCTTAACTGATTTATTGTACTTTTTTTGCCCCACCTCCCTGGATTCTACGGCATAGTTTTACTATTGTTTGGGATTTTTTAAAAACGCAAGTTACCATGGTTTATACATTTATCTAGTATAATATAAACTTGGAATAAGTAAGCAATGCTGTCAAAAGTAATATATTCACCAAACACATTTTACTTCAAGCTCAAGTAAGGTTGAAGCCTGATTCTGCATACTGCTAGGTCTTTGATTTTTTAATAACCTTGGTAAGAGTTTCCAAATGTTCTGTTACAGCATATTTCAAATTGAGATCCATATTCAGAAGAATATGTGTTACTTTTATAGGGAAACTGAGTATGCTTATTGAGTACAGCTGATGTCAGCTAGTGATTTATTCCCCAAGCTAAATCCGTTGTCATCTAAATTTACTGTACGTAGATTGAAGTGCCAGTTGCATGATTTTCAGCATGATTTGGTGCGCACAGCCATCCCTGGTTGATCTGTAAAGTCAAATAGGGTAACTCTGTAAAGTTATGGTGTGGCAGCTAGAAAAAGTAGGGAAAAAAATGTCCTGGAAGAAGGTAGTATTCAGCCATTTCCATGCTGCTACCAAACAAACTACATGAATGTGGCCACAAATTATTGTGGCAGATTATCTGGAGCCTTTTCAGTTAGGATTCTGGGATATCGGACAGAAATAGCATTGATTTCCTTTAGATGAATTCTGGAATGGGTGGGATGGGGTAGTGCATCCAACCTCACCCTACTTGACCTCTCGGTGGCTTTTGATGCCACTGACCATGGCACCCTTCTGGATTGGCTCAGAGGGTTGGCGGGTAGGTGGCATGGTATTGTACTGGTTTATTTCTTTCCTTTAGGCTCAATTCTAGACAGTAATAATTGAGAAAGAGAGGAGAGGATTCACATGTAGCCAATATGTGCTGCCACAGTGATCAGTGCTTTCTCTTATTTTCAACATCTTCATGAGGTCACCACATGGGGTAAAGGTATCATTAGTATGCTGATGATGCCCAATTATATATTTCTAACCCTGGTGAATTAAATAATGCTATGAACATATTGTCTTAGTGCCTGGAGGCTGTAAATGTCTGGATGGGGAAAAACAGCTTTAGCTGAACTCTGGCAAGGTTGACTAGCTTTGTGTGTGGAGACTTGCTGATTCCAGGACTATGGAAAATCAGCAAGTCTTTGGTACTGGGTGGGATTGCACAGTCTCAGGCAAACCCAGTGCACAATCTTGGGGTCCTCCAAGGCTGATGTCTCTTTCTTGCTCTATGAGCAGAGAGGGCAGCTGTGGCTAGGAGGACCTTTGCATAGCTTTGTCTTGTGTGCCAGTTGTGCCTGTTCCTGGATTAATAGGCCCTGCTTATAGTCACTTGTGCTCTAGTCACCTCTAGACTGATTACTGCAATGTGCTCTGCATGTATTTGAAAGTTTCATACGATTCAGCCCCCAAAGTTTGCACCATTTAAATTTGACATATTCATATAGTTTTCTTAGCAAAGAGTATGTTAACATCTATTTTATTTTTTTAACAACCCCAAGCCCCAAAATTGACGGGAAACAGAAATTCCAGACCCGATGTTACATCATTACAGTATCAACTATGTTCCCCAGAGGTCAGACATTAAAAATATCAAAATGAATTTTCCCGGGGGGGGGGGAGCTAATTCCCCTGATTAACTCCATTACATTAGTCTGATTCCTAAAGGTAGCTCAGTGTTTCATTTCAGCATTAAAGACTCCATTGGAATTTGGAGCTAATAAATTCAAATAAATGAACAGCAACAAACTGAGAAGAGTAGCTTTGTGTCTTTTTGCTGAGGTCTCTTGATATTTGAATTCGTTAAAGAGATATTCAGCATTTGAACAACCGGGACCCAGAAGCAAAGATCTGATCTGACATGGAGGCATTTATTGAACACAGTTTGTAGGATATGCTCATAATTCCAAAGAAACATAACTATTGGCTTGTCTCAAAGGATAAAAGGAAGAGTTTTTTTTTTTAATCTTTAGTGAATTTCTATTCCCCCTCCCACAATTTATGCTGTGTTTGAATCTGGTGCAATAGACTTTTTGTAGCGATAATGCAACAGTGCAGTACATTTTAAGAATTGAAGAATAGATGCTTTTTTTTGAATTCTGGCTGATGCAACATTAAGCTGTCAGTTGTAACTGAATGCTCGTAGTGTACTGGACATCTGGAAAGAAGGTTTCAATGCTTATTGGAGACATTCTTTTCTTCTGAGGGTTTTCTTAGAGCTTTCATTCCATGAGTTATGTAGGCAGGAAATGAACTAATTTTATAACGGTCTAACGGTCACTTTTAATGAGATAATATTCCTCAAGGGAAAATGAAAATGTTATCCAAGAGGAACTGATCTGTTTAAGTTTTATGAAAACTTCCAGTTCTCAAGCAGCAACCCCAACTTTGGCCTCTCAGTATAATATCAATATAATAAATTATTGATAGTAATGTCAGTTTTAATCTTACTGCCATGAAAGAGCAATAGTTTTTCTAATATACAGTGATTTGTTAAAAGGACCAATTTCTTTTAGTAATGCTTGCACTATTTCTTTTTTGATTGTAGGAAGACAGTGCAGATCTCAAATGTCAGTTGCATTTTGCTAAGGAGGAATCTGCTCTAATGTGTAAAAAGCTAACCAAGTTAGCCAAAGAGAATGACAGTATGAAGGATGAGCTGACAAAATACCAGTCCTTGTATGGGGACCTGGAAAGCTCTCTCTCCATAGAAGAGTTGGCTGACTCGCCTCACTCTAGAGAAGCCGAACTAAAGGTCCACTTGAAACTCGTTGAAGAAGAAGCCAATATTCTGAGCCGTAGAATAGTGGAGCTTGAGGTTGAAAATCGAGGACTGAGGGCAGAGATGGATGACATGAAGGGGCAGGGAGATAAAGACCTTTTGGGACAAGATATCCAGTTGGCTTTCTCTATGACAAACAATGGAGACTCTGGGGAAAGTGTGGCAGAACTCAGACGGCACCTGCAGTTTGTGGAAGAAGAGGCAGACCTGTTGAGACGTTCATTGATGGAGCTGGAGGAACAGAATAAGCTCCTCATGAATGAGCTCAATAAATACAAGTCAGATCATGATCTGGATATCACTTTATCTGAGGACAGCTGTTCAGTGATCAGTGAGACTTCTCAAGAAGAACTGGCCACTGCCAAGGTCCAAATCAGTGAGCTTAGTGGCAAAGTTAAGAAGCTACAGTATGAGAACCGTGTGCTACTCTCCAACTTGCAACGTTGTGACCTTGCCTCTTGCCATACCACTCGACCCATGCTGGAGACAGATGCTGAGGCTGGTGATTCTGCCTTGTGCATCCCAACCTCGCTTTGGAAAGAAATTCCTAATGGGGGAGAAAATGATGCAAAGGAGAAAGTACCTAGCAATGGCTTCAGCAAAACTCATGAAAGCAGCCCCAACCAGCTTTTCAAATGTAAAGACTTCGACACCCTCCTTGACATCCGAGATCAGGCTGCTCTTGTCAGCAAAGCTATTGACGTCCTGATTTCGGATGCCAATGGCTTTACCTCTAGCCTCAAACTTTGCATGGACAATGACTGTGCACAGTTAGTTCTGAGTGAGGCAATGGACAATGAGAATACTACAGATTCTAAGCTGATCAATGCCATTTTGATGCGTCTTGGAGTCCTGCAACAGGAGCTAAACACCTTTATGAAAAAAGTGGACCACATTGGTGGTTGCTTGAAAGATCAGCAGGATTCCCTACCAGGTTCCAGCTCCCAGGACTCCACCAAAGAAGCTCTACGAAAAAGTCATGGTGCTGAATTCCAGGTGAGAGTTTCTCTGAGTTGTTGACAGTGACTCCCTTGCAGTTATGATTGCTTTATTTGCTGTACAGTACTGTTTTTCTTGCCTTAACCAACCAGAACCTGACCCTGTTAATGTAACTTCCTTTTTCTACTTTCTCAGAGTGAAATGACAAACTAACAACTAGTTCACTGCATGGAACTGAGGCCACTAACAAGATAGGACTCTGGTTTAGCAGAGTGTGCATGGGACAGGAGATTACCTCGACAAATGCATAATATATTGTAACCCCAACCCAAATCTAGTTCATATATAGGGCAGAAAAATGAAATCATAACCCTGCCAGAAGAGGATTACACTACAAGATAATCAAGATTATGTGCCATGACCTTTCCAAATCATTTCCCCATATTGATAGATTTGCCCTGGAATAGTACCCATTTAAAGTATTTCTCCAAAGTCAATTCACTAAGAGGAAACTTTAGCTTTCAAGGTTTTTGTCTGACACAGTAATTTTGGAGAGATTTACTGAGATAACTTTGTCATATGTTAAATATAATTTGAGTATTTGTCAGATGCATGCATTTTCCCCATTTAGAATGGAGGGATGGAAGTATGCTTGAAACTTCATCTCTGCAGGCAAACTGTGTGTTTGTCTTGGCTAAGATAATTACCTACTTAGGAATATTCCTTGCACACCAGACCTTGGTATATTCTTACACTCCGGACCCTGGCATAGCGAGAGAAAATGTAGTGACCCAAGCTGGTTATGAAATGCCTCGGCTCTTGTGGGAAATGATTTGGGAGAATGGCTGGATTGCAACCTCCTGAAGCACACTCCAAATTTTCAGAGTTCTATTTTTGTGCATGCACTGGCCCCCTCCGTTATTCCAGCTAGCCACACCCTCACCCCTAGCACTGCATGGCACCATAACTGGTGTTTGCACATTTTTTCCCTCTCTCTCTTTTTCCCCTCCCCAAACAATCCAGCCCACGTGTCTGCTCATTTTGTGTCTCCTTTTATTTTCCACTTTATCTTCTGCCACAGTAGTGAAGCTCCTCTTCCTCTTCATCCTTTTTGTTGTCTTGTAGCTCTCTTTATTGTTCCTGAGACCCATTTGTTTTGTTTTTGTTCTTTCTTTTCTTTTCTATTCTTTTGGTTTGTTCTCATTAACTTGCCCATGCATGCAGCAGTCTGACTTTAGGGAGGCCCCAGACTGGGATGTCGGGGAGAGCAGGCCCTCCGATCTGTATCGCAGCAGCAGCAGCAACACTGCCACCATCAATTCAGAAGCCAACATGGGACTTGACCGGAGCTACAAGACATACCAACGAGAAGAGAAGGATTCTTATGCATCTGAGGTGTGTGCTTGATGTTCCTAAAGGAAGAGAGGATGGCTGGCTGGGGACTCTGGGAAAAGTTACTTGGCTGGGAAAATATCAGTTAATTATATATAAGGAGCGGGGTGGAACTGAAGGCAGTGTTCTCATTCATCCACCTTTGCATTTTCAGTTCTGTTAAATCTTTGGGAAGAGCCAAATTGGAACACATAGATACTAACATGTCAGAGATCTCAGTAATCAGCAGTATGTTAAGTTGAATAACAATAAAATGATTCAAGCTGGTGTCCCTCCTATTTGATGGGTTGCGTCACTTTGTTGGCTACAGATCATGGTGTTTTAGCCAGCATAACACGCTGGGAGAGCACCATATTGAGGAAAAATGAAGTATAAAATAGAAAGGTTTTGAAGGAAGATTTGCTGGCTTCTTGTGCAAAATTGCAATTTGAAACTTTTCAGTTACAGGATTACAATATGCAATAATCTGAGCCCATGGGGCCATTGCTTACAATTTTTTCCAGGATTCTTCCTTTTATGTTACTTTCTAGAGTTCTCATACGTAGCAATTGTTAAATTAAAGCATGTGCACAAAGACACCTCACTGCAAAGAACAAGTCTTTGTGCACAAAGATACACAAAATGACAAATGTTGCTTCCACTATATACAGGGTTTTTTTTTTGGCATCTTCTCCCAAATAGCATAGAGTTATTGGGGTTAAATTGAATATATAGATAATAACAACATGGTCCAGTTTGGGGGTTTGTCATGATAACTCCTCTGACTATTGGCTGTTATGTCATTCTTGCAGGTCAAGGAACTGCAACTAGTTCTTTCTGAAGCTAATGAGAGTTTGAGGGGCCTACAGGAACAACTTTCCCAAGAAAGGCAGCTGAGGAAAGAGGAAGCAGATAACTTCACACAGAAAGTCTGCCAGGTTAGTAGGATTTGTTTGGAGTCATCTTCTGGGATGCAAGAAGAGCTTGCAGCAAACATATAAGAGAGCACAGGTGCAAACTTGTTCCTTGTCCTGCTTCAACCATTTTGCAGTTGGATGCAAGCACAAAATAATTCAGTTCTGCCACCTCCAGAATAAGCAAATGCTTATAAGCAAATGGTACCTCTGTATGTTGGAAATGTATTGCCATGAATCAGTATATAGTAAGTGTATAGTGATACTTACCTATTTAGTAAGTATTTGATGACTCTCAGGTGTTAAGCAGAATTTGTGGAATGAACTCTTGATGCTTCCAAACAGGTGGACTGATGTCTGAAACCTTTGGTTATTTCTTTCTCCCAAACCAGCATTATTCTGAACAACATTGCCCAGAATATTTTTAATAGTTGAAATTCCTCTCTTTATATTTTGTTCCCATATGCCTTTATTGTTTTTTTTCCACACCAAGCATTTCAAATATTTTTTAAAAAGAAAACATTAGTGAAGGAGAAGAAAATATTTATTCCTCCCATACGCTAGATTTTTTTTGTACACACTCTTGCTTCCTTGGATTAAATGTGAACCGGCTTTGCTGGTACCACCTTTTGTATAATATTCTCAGCTTCTTCCCATGTTTCCTCAGCTAAAGGATGATCATCAGAAGGCCCTCCTGAGAAGAGAATTTGAGCTGCAGAGCCTGAACCTTCAGAGGAGGTTGGAGCAGAAGTTCTGGAGCCAGGAGAAGAACCTTCTGGTACAAGAATCCCAACAATTCAAGCAGAATTTCCTACTTCTTTTTATGAAGCTCAAGTGGTTTCTGAAGCATTGGAGGCAGGGGAAAACCTTGCAAAATGAATGCACTGATTTCTTGGAGGTATAGTAATGTTTGACCATGAACTTCTACACCTGTGTAATCAAACTCTTCAATGGTCTTTAACAACGATAACTGGGCCATTTACCTTGAGTGTACTCTGTTTTTTTGTTAACATCTTTTAACATTTTAGGACAAGGTTGGGTGCTGTCATAATTTAGGTTCTGTTAAACATGCAGGGAATGGGCCTTATATCCATTCCTTCTTATCTTTTTTCAAATCCTTCATTCTTTGAAGGCAAGAGTTATTATCTAGCTTTTGGCATCATGTTTTCAATAGCATATCTTGGTGAAGTTCAGCAATTGAGATGCAAGGCTTAAATCAGCATTGTTTAAATTCTTCATGTATATGGCAAGTCAACTTTGGCTAGAACATACATTCTATTTATTCTTCTCTTTACTTTAAAAATTGGGAATTTATGTTTTTGACACACTGTAAAACTACAGCTCATCAACAAAGCCAGTAGCAAGAGATGTGATACTTCAAAAATTGGAAGGGTCCTTATTCCTGCTCTGCTGCAGGAAGAACAATCACAAGTGACATAAAAAGCACGTGGAGACCTCCTTTACATCCTGTTAGCCTCATTCTTGCCCGCCTCCATTTTATTTTTAACACTGGATGGACAAGGAATTATTTTATCTGACTGATAAAGTTTTATGAATTGTCTTGGCTCTGGATGTAAGGAGAAGCAAGGCCACATTAGATGAACAAAACAGTTTCTCATCATTATCAGAGCAACATATTCATGCTAATTAAAATAGAATGCATAGTTTGTGTGCAGCTGAAAAATTTCAGGCTTGGGAACAACAGCTTCTTTATATGCCAATGTACTGTGAAGTCCCAAAGGATGATTCTTTCCAGGCACAAATGTCTAGAAAGGTGCCTGGTACAGAAACATGAGAGAGAGGGTGATACCGAACATAGTTGTTCTGACATGGCATGGAAACGTTTCTGTGTGGCTGCTGCTTATTGTAGCATCCCGCTTTGAGTTATAGGTTTGGCCTGTTGACAGTTCTCAACCTGTCACCTCTGCTTGAAGGGTCTGGTAAGCTCTGTACCATCAGCTTCTTTTCAGACAACAAAGCAGGCAATTTAGTTATGATAGGCTCCTACTCACTGTTTGCTTTTTTTTTTAGGTGAATAGCATGAAAGAACTATATTTGCTGATTGAAGAAGAAGAACTAAGCCCACAGCAGCAAGCAGATTATAAGACATACACTGGAGATCTTTGGTCTCAGAACATGGTAAGATGGAATAGGAGACCAATGGAACGAGGAATCCATTTTGTATAGAATTTGTGATCGTTTACAGTCCCTGTTAAATACTTATTGTTTGATACTTTTCTCAATTAGTTGAACTTGAATGTATGAGCTGAGCTGATTGAAAAATATGCTATCTGAAGTGATTTAATATTTTTGTTCATGGCACCTATAAAAAACTTTCATATCACCACAAATTGTATGCTTTCGCTGATGAGTTTACCCATTCAGAAGTAATCAGTGTTCAAAGCTGCCTAGCCCATAATGTTCTCTACTGGGATATGGTGAAAACATCTGCAGAAGCATTTGTGGAAAGAAAAGTTGCAGCTGAGGAGTGACACGGTGAAAGTGTAGAGGGCTTGCCTCACCCCTCTGCTGCTACTTGCTTTTTTTATTTTGTCCAGAGATTTGGGAATATATAAATCTGCCTTGTTTTTATCTTTTATTGTTTTCTTTCTGAACTAAATAAAAGCTTCATTCACATGTGCATTCAATACTCATGTATATTTACAAACTCAAAGTTTAGCTTGGCAGATTACTTTGGAATTGTTCTCAGATCTTGGAAATACTGAGATACTATGTCCATTATGCATATTACCTTATGTAATTGGCCATTTCCATCTATTCCTATAAGTTACAACAAGGCTTGGCAAGTTCCAAGTAATTAGTTTCTCATACCTTTTTTGTACTTTGTAATTGAGTGCCATCACTTGGTCCAGTTCCATTGTTTTTGGAACCCCTTTGTGTTTTGAAAAATATCTGTTGTGTTGTCTTAGAAGTCTTCATTCCACAAGTTGCAAATTATCACAATTTCTATGGCATGCTTTGAGTGAATCTTATGTATTTCATTTCCATTCACACCCAAATGCATAGGAAGCAATGAACATACTGTATATGATTCAAACAACTGAAATTAAAATGTAAAATAATTACATGGGATGTTGGTAACAATATGATGGTAGAGATTGATCACATTTGTGACATTCTGATAGTCCAGTTTTCAGTCTTGACATCTCCAGCTAAAAAGATAATGGTCTATATAAAGTTGTATGCTAACGTTTAGGCACTTCTGGTTACATTGCATATTTTAGTGAACCTCTAAATGAACACAAGCTGGCTCAGCCTCTATATAGTACAAACTCAACATTTTTTTTGCAAATTTGAATGCATATTATTCATGACTGTTTTCAGATTTATAAGAAAACAACAGTTTGATGGTGGGTGTTTTTTTATGGCAAGGGGAAAAAGCCATGAGTTAAATGTAAGCTGCTGCAAGATGCAAAGGAAAGAGGAGGATTCGATCTACCTGATTTTAAATTATATTTTGTATCTTGTTGTTTAGTTTGGATGAAAGAGGCCATTGCTGAGAAATAGAAGGCCTTTGGAATTAGAAATAGACATGATCTGAGATTTGAGTGGCAGCAATATTTGTAGTATAACAAAGCTAATGTTAATGTCAGACTTGCCATATTGATATAAATACAAAGCTATATATTTATATTATATTAATTATATCATATTAATTATATCATATCATATTAATTATATTATTATATTATATTATATTGATATAAATACATAGCAAACAGTTGCTGGGGTGCATCAACAGTTTCGTTGTACTTGTACAATGACAATAAAGTTCTTCTTCTTCAAACCCTTTTATGGCTTTCTATACAAGAAGCATTTTATAGAGGAAAAATTATAAGTAAACACAGTTAACTTATTACAAGATATTAGAATTCTTTCAAGGGAGCTGTAAAATAAAATCAAGGGGAAATTTAGTAGCAGATGGATATACTAGTCAACTGGTTTCTTACATACAATTATTATAAAGATTTAAAGTAGACAAAATAATGTATGGTTTTGACCACTTTGAGTCGGATACAAATACATGCACTAATTTAGAGCATCTGAAAGATTAATATACAATTGAAACTGGGGACTTTTCTTTTGGGATTAATGAACAAATAGCTGGAACAAAACCATGGAACTGGTTTATTATCAATATTATTATATGTAGAAAAGTGGAAAATTCAACACTAGCCACAATGGAGGAATGGTTGGTGAAGATGATGGAACATGCAAAGATGGCTACATTGATGTCCTTAATTAAAGAGAGGGAATATATATGTTTATTAATGATGGGAACACCTTATAGATTTTTTTTTGCATAAAACAGACAAAAATGAACTTAAAATTATGGTTTTAGAAGATTTAGAAGATTAGAAGGAATAGATAATAGGAAAAATAAAGTTTTTTTCTTATAATCATAGAGTAAAAGGTAATTTTTATTGGTATTTATAATTGCTGTAAAGAAAATCAGAAGCAAAAATGAACAAATTGCATAAGATATGTTGTGCAAGCTTTCCCTAATGTGTTTAAAAACTGTTTGCAATTTATAGCCCACTCTGACTTCAAAGAACTTATAATGGCAAAGAGTGTCTTTTTCCTTGAATAGTAAATCTTTGGGTAGGTTAGTTGAGAGAGAATGATTTAGTCAAAACAAATTTGAATTGGGGGCACTTTGATCCTAGTCCAACATCATACCACATTGCTTTCCAACATTGCTTTTGGCATGTTGCGCCTTCAAAATTCTTTTCTTTCTGAAACTGACAACGCTTTCATTAGTCCACCATATTGCACAATATGACATGAACATTCTATTTTTTTCCCTATATATATATACATATTTAGCCCAATGAATATACCAAGACCTTGTCAGACATGAAGGTGATCTTGAAGGAGCTATGCACAGAACTACAGGAAGAGAGGAGAGGCATGAACGAACTGCAGCAACAATTTGCCAAAGCCAAAGCCACCTGGGAGATGGAGAGAACTGAACTCAAGAGTCTTATCACTCAGGTTAGAATCCGAGAAACATGGTTAGAGCCAGGTGTCAAGTTGATCAAATAAAAAATAGTTTTTCCATTGTAATGTAACAACAGATACTGCAAATGGCAAGTGCTATGTCTGTAATTGCTGCAAAGAAGATTGAAAGACGCTTCTTTAGATATTTTTCTTTTCTTGCTTTTTTGTTAATGATTATTTTTTATTTACTCTTTTATAATCTTTTTCTATTCTTCTATGTTTCTGTAGCTTTTAAAATCTTTGAAAAATCTTGTTTAAATAAAAGATTAAAAAATGGAACATGAATTGAGTCTTAAGACAGCATGGATAATTTTGAAGGTCCTGGATATAAGTATTTTAATAAACCATGGTTCTCTGCTGTCAAATCTCTGCCTGATTGTATTGCTCTTATTTATTCAGGAGGAACAAATCTGAATCTTCTGCTATAAAAAGGAATGCAACCAGGATTCTTTGGTAGCCACAGAAGAGGCTTAAATGCTCCTTGTTTTAAAATATTCTTTTCTGTTGAGAAAACTGGTGAGCGAAATTGTGGGCAAAAAAAGCAAGTAAAGCCAGAGACCAAAAAGAGTAACTTGAAGAGAGAGCATTTAGTTTATGTACATAGAGTTGACTGAGGGAGCTGTTTAGATTAACATAATAGGAGATGGAAGAGAAATCCCCTTTCCCACAGTAGTCTTGAATAGTGGATGTGACATTAACTGTTTCCCCCAGCTAAGCCTGCTGCCTTGAGGTATACTGTCAAGTCAGAAGTTGTAATCTATTAGACAGGAAGCACAGCAAACTGAGAAAGGCTGTCATATGGTTATCTCAGCATGTGACTTACTTTTCTAGGCATTGGAACAAGAAACCGCATATCATCGTTGTCTGTGTACACCTTGTACATTGAAATATATGCTACATATGAATTATACAATATATTTCAAGGCCTGCAAATATATAAAGCTGTGTTCTTTGGTTATTTTAAAGATTTTTTTTTTTAAAAAAACTTTGGTTGTTACCACGTTTTCCTAAAAATACAACCTACCCTGAAAATAAGTCCTAGCTTGATTTTTACTGTGCCCAATATAAGCCCGCCCCCCAAATAAGCCCAATTAAGATGCCGCCCACCCCATAGTGCATGGGTAAAAATTAAGCTAGGATGGGGATTAGCTTTGGATAGTTGTAGCCAGGCCTCGCACATCCCGACATCTGCCTTGCCAGCCCATTTCTTCCACAACCGGCAAGGCTGGCAAGGCTTTCATAAAGGCCTCTGTAGCTGATAACAAAGCTCCAGATTGATCTGACAGCCACAGCCCTGCCAGCCACAGAAGAAGTTCCTGAAGGCCTCTAACAGTGAATAGGAGGCCAGGGACTACATGCACAAGTGAGGCTAGTCAGTGGATGACATTCCCTGAAAATAAGACCTGGTGCTTTTTTTGGTAACAGAAAAATAAAAATAAAACAGGGTCTTATTTTCGGGGAAATATGGTACTACAAAAACAGTTATTATGCACAATGCCTCTGCAAATGCTTAGCGTAGTCAGTGTTTTAGCCATTGAATCTAGAAGTATACTAACCAACCTGCCTACCTGTCTGCTTGCCTGATTTGTGAACATTCAAAAAGCTATGATCCATTGCAGCAACTGGAATATTTTCAAAAATTAAAGATATAGCATCAGAGATAAAACAAACAGAATAATTGCATAAGAAAATTGTAAGGAACCATATAAATACTATAAAACATGGTTCAAAATATCAATAAAGCAGCAGATAATAAAAATTAGAAGAACAATTGTTTATGTGATATCAAAAGCAGACATCCCTTGCCTATTGCCTTCCACTCTCCCACCCCAGCGTGAGGTGATGGATAAAATTGCTTTGTAGCTCATATAGGAATTGATCAAAGTTGCTAATAGACTGTAAAAAGATAGGCAGGTTTTATGTTTTAAGCACAAAATCAGAGAAAGAAGCAACTTCCATGAGCAGAGATTTCCTCCTTCCATTCAGTTAAGGCAAGCAAATAAATTTTTCACTAATGAGCTTCAGGTAAGGTTACTCACTTCAGTTGAGAAATTACCCATAAGGTGTCTCTGCAGTGCCCAGACTAAAAGAATGAATATCAGCCTGCTGTTACAGAAGACAGAAGACAGATGCAAGAACATAAGAACAGCCTGAGAAAAACGGTTAGGAAACTCCACCTTGGGTTTTTGAAAGGTTTCTTCTTTTCAGTGATGGCATGCATGGACCATACTGTATATTGCATAGTTTAGGGGGAAGTTTTGGAGGCTGCAGTGTCTGGTGAGGACTCTTTTTCTAAACCAAAACTATTTACCTTGTGCTGCCCAACCTGCATTGTAATTCAGATGGGAGTTGACCATAGTTGCTAATGAGTTATACTGTAAAGTAGTAGACAAAGCTACAAAAGAAACAAGTTACAAGTAATTTCTAAATGTAGTGAAACAATAGTAAGAGCAGTCTAGAACAGGGGTCGCCAACCTTTTGGATCTCAGGACCACCACACTCATACTTTTAAATCCTGAGAACCACTAATCTGAATTTTTTTAAAGCTAATATATTTAATATAATTTTTATGTTAAATATAAATATATATATATATGTGTGTGTGTGTGTGTACGTAAAGCGTACGTACACACACACACACACATGATGTATGTATGTATGTATACATACATACATACATACATCATGTGTGTGTGTGTGTGTGTGTGTGTGTGTGTTCTCGGGTATTTTCCCACGTCATTATAGTTGTGCTTTTAAAGTTGTAGCAACGTTTCAGCAGAATCTCATCTGCCATCATCAGGCTTCTGTATTGTGTTCATCTGCGAGTCAGACTTTCACAGCCGTTTCTGTTTTAAATTTGGGGCTAGCCTACTGCTGTGCCAGAATGGCTTTTTCTTCATCCTGATTGGTTGGGAGTCTTGGTCTGTGTTTATTGGTCTTGGAGTTTGCTGTGTTCTGCTTGATTGGTGTTTCTAATATCTTCTGTCTGTTTTGTGGCTTTTTTTGTCTTGATTGGCTGGCAACATTGTGTTTCCTGTATTGGAGGCTTTTAGTGAGGCTTGGCTCCGAGTAAATGGACGGCTATCATTTATTAGGAAGCTGAGTTTCATCTGGGTGCCTGGTTGGGGTGTGTTTGAGCTGGAGGTATCGGGGGATCTGTTTGTGCCTAGGTGTTTGCCTGGCTTGTGGTGTGGAGATTTTTTTGTTTGTGAGTGCAGGCTTCCAAATAATTGACAGTCTGGTGGAATCATCTCATTTGTTCGAGTACCTAACATGAAGAATGACACCAGACCCACACCCACGAGGGCCACAGAAGATGCTACCACCACACTTCCACATAGAGACACACACCCACACAGAAGATGAGACACCACCACGGACCAGAAGCCGTACCGCAGCTGCATCACTACCCACTTCAAACCCCTCCGACCCATACATGAAGCAAACTGACACCCACCATGAAGATGCGGCACGACCACGAATTCGAAGCCAAACAGCAGGATCACAGCTCACCAGCTGAAATCCCCCAGCAACTAAGACTAACCTGAGCACAACCAAGCCCCCACCTGAACAGAACACACCCCCAGCCAATCAGAGCACAGCCAACCCCCCAATCAATCAGAACACAGCCAAACCCCCAACCAATGAGAACACACCCCCACCCAATCTGAACACAGCCAAGCCCCCACCCAATCAAGTCACACCCCCACTAGCAGTTAAAAGGAAGAAGCAGCGGCAAGCTCACATTACTCCGAGGAGCACAAAGCCGAAGACACAAGCCTGAAGATGATGAATGAAACTTCATCAAAACGTCACCTAGATACTTCCAATTTTACACAGGAGAAAACCCGAATAACCAAAGATCCATATATATATTTATATTCATATTCATATTCATACACACACACACACACACACACACACACACACACACACACACACATATTCATATCTATATATGTATGTATGTATGTATATGTATATGTATATATATATATATTCGTGTGTGTGTGTGTGTGTGTGTGTGTGTGTGTGTGTGTAGGTCTAGGTGTGTTCGGGTCTTTCCCATGTCAGATTAAGAGTATCTTGGCAACATTTCGGTGAGGTCCCACTCGCCATCCTCAGGCTGGTGCTTTCGGCTTCGTGCCAGTGCAAGCAGTGTGTGATCAGAGCTGCTGTCTCTCTATAAATACTGGTAGTGGGGGCTGGTGTGCTGGGCTGGTTGGCTGTGCTGCTGCCTCTTGATTGGTTGATGGAGTTGATGTTGGTATAATGGGCTGTGTGATGGCCTTGTGAGTTTTGTTGTGGAGATATCCTGGATCTTGTGCTGTAATCTCCTGGGTCGTTTGTTTTATAGCGATCTTTTTTCCATTAGCCTCTCATGTTTTAACGGCTTGGGTAATGGGTTGTGTGATGACCTTGTGAGATTTATTGCTGTGGTATCCTTGGTCTTGTGCTGTGATTTCCTGGGTCATTTGCTGTATTGCAACTTCTTGTGTTCTTGTGGTATAAGTTTTCTGATGTGATATCCTGAGCGGGGGGCTGTGATGTGGCATTCTGAGCTTTGGTCTGGCTTCGAGTTTGGGGTCTGGGTCTGTGTTCTTGACATGTGTCAGCTTGTTTGGTTTTGCGACAGCTGGTGAAGCAGCCGTGGTCTGGTTTCTGGACGGTGGTTGTCCTTCATTTATAGGATGGGTTTGGGTCTGGGTTTGATGAGGGGGATTGGTGGTGGTGTCCCGTGTTATTTTGGGTCTGGTGTTGGTTTTCATGGCTGGGACTCATTTGTTGGTGAAGGCTAGTTTCCAGATGTCTGGTAGCTGGGAGGTATCATCCCATTTATTCATGTTACGGGGGTGTTTCTTTATTTTGATGGCCCTTTTCCAGCCCTTGCTGCCTCTCCCAACATTGAAGCCTCAGAAGCGCAGGCAAAGCTGCCACAGTGGTAGCGCCCTGAGTTGCTTTCTTCTCCACTACTGCCTCCTCCTCCTCCAGCACCACTTCCTTCTCTGGGTAGAGCGATTCTTAACTAACCGAGCATGCTAAGACAACTCAGGACACTACCGCTGTGTCGGCTTTGCCTGCGTTTCTGAGGCTTTGATGTTGGGAGAAGCAGCAAGGGCTGGAAAAGGGGAGAGCTGTGCACGGCTCCGTCTCCCTTTCCTTTTTGCCTGCACGTGGGCGGTGGGGAGGAAAGAGAGAGAGCCGGGAGCAATTCAAGGCTAGAGAACTAATGGGGAAGAGCTGACAGCAGGCACTGTGGGAGGGGACTGCTGTTGCTGCCGCCGCCGCCAGGTGTAGGAGCTGGTTGGCGCATGCATCTCAGGGGCCTGACCCTGGGGTCCCTCAGAGAGCTGGGAGGTGCAAGAACTGCATGGCCCAGATTAATTGCTTTTGGGGGCCATTTTTTCTGTGGCCCACCAAAAATTTCTAGACCAGGGGCTGCCCACCAGTTTGCAGCCCCTGGTCTAGAACATACTGAAATGCCAGTAAGTATTTCAAAATGCTATGGTTAGTTGTATAGTGTTTGTAATTCTGCTGAAAGTTGGCTCTTATTTGTCCAATTGTGTATAGCCTTTTCCTCTATGCTGGTATTTGATAAATGTAGGCACTGTTGCACACTTAGTAACTGCTTGCAACTTATTATATTTCTGATTACATACAAAGAAAAAGGTGATAGTGAGACTCTTGTAAACTGGTATTATTTCTGTCCCTTTCAACAGCTGCATGAAGGTTATAATGATGAAACCCCAAGAAATGACCCACTTCTTAGTAATTTACTCTGGAGATGCCATTATTAGATTTTTCATGGATTCCCCCAGATGCCTGCTACCAGTTACTTACCCAGAATGGCATCTGCATTAAACTGCTATTATTCATAAATATAACGATCTTGTCCAATTATTATCTGAGTAGAATAATAATTTCCTCTTCAACTGTCTGAGCTGTCAGTTTGCTAGGGAGCCTAGGGAAAAGTCTTTTAGAATTAATTCACTCTTCTCTGGAGCTGCTACAGAAATGCAGAACTGTGGCCTTTGCAGCTAGTGTTTCAACCCCAGTGTCCTTAACATCTTAGTCTCTGGCTGCACCAGTATGGAAAAGAATCTTTGGATTATTTGTGATTTGGAAATTCCTTATTACTACTTCTCTTAGCTTGCTTAATCTCTCACAATGAAAGCAGTGGTCAGACTAGACTGTTAATTCCCCCGCCCCCCAAGGATTCTCCCTATGTTTAAGCTAATCTTCCTAAGCAACAAATCATTGCACATTTTTTTGCATTAGTATTTAATTAGTTTCATTCCTAAGCTTCACTCCTTACCCGTTTCATCAAAGGCTGAAATCTCTTTTTCATCAATGGATTTATCTGGCTTCTGGGTGACCATGTCTCCATTCCATTAGGCATATGGCTTGTGGTGAATGTCATGAGTTTGGGGATTTGCCTGCACCAAGAGAACTGATTGCTTTAATGAGCTCATCATTCTCAAGACTTCATCACATGCTCTGTTTAGGATTACTATTTACTGTTGTTTAGATTTACTATTTGTTTAGATTTACTATTTACTGTTTAGGATTACTATTTGGCATTTACTATTTGCTTTGTCTTCCTTTTTAATAGCCTTTCTTAATAGCTGCAGAGATTTATAGTTTGATAGAAATATGGATTTAGGACTCGAATGGATCTATTCTAATTATTTGTTACTCATCACTTTTCTTCCTGATTTGGCAGTGATTCTGTTATTTGTGGATTTTGCTCACAGTTTATTAAGAGTTGGAAACCGACTCCCTCATAAAATCTTTATTTCCATCTGTTACAGGGATAATGTTTGTATGTGATATCAGAATCTTGTCTATTATCTGACTATTATGAGATAAAAGCACGTATTTTTTTTCTCCTTAATTTCCAAGAAAATCAAGCTTGTCACATGTTTCCTATCAGGGCAGGGCAGGGCAGGGCAAGGAAGGAATTTATGGTGTGTGTGTGTGTGTGTGTACACATACATATATAATTTTTCTTTCTTTTTGGTGAACAACCAGGAATTGTAAAGGAAAAAAGAGGGCATGCATAAATGGACTGCTTTTACCATTCACTTTAAACATAAGAAAAAAATCTTACAATCCAGTGGATTATGAGACCTCTGAAAGGCTTGAGTTTTACCTCATTTTGACTGACTAATCTACCGTTCCTTTCTGCTTTGGAGGAAGAACATGAAATGCTTCATCTCCCTAGATCCTAATCAGTCATTTTTGTCAAGAAATCATGGAATCAGTCTGTTTTTATTCCTGCCTGACTTTATGACTTCATGAAGGACAGCCCCAGCTTAGTCTTCCTTCAAAATCTACAGAAAATATATTAACTTAAAATATTGTGATATTGCTGTTGAAGATTGAGGCCACAAACAAGATTTTTATTCTGTTCATAAATTCCCAGGAGCTCAAAAACTTTAGAAACTTTAGAAATGACATGAAATCATCTTGGCAAGAGGGGAAAAGTGGTTGAGCAAATTTGCAGCATAAAATTGAATTTGGAAGAAGGAAACTAGAGAAAAGGTGATTAAAGCAATCCTAATCATGTTGTGACCTGGTGCTAAAAAAATGAATTAACTCTAGGAAGTGGCGGTTCTAGTGTCACCCAGGCACCCAAACTGTTCTCTGTACTGTGTGTAATTAAAATTATCCCAGTATGGTGGGATTACAATGCTCAGAACTCGCAACTTGCATAATCGTAATAATTTACTAATATCATTGGGGAGTAGCGGTTCTACCTCTTGATTGCTGGCTTAGTTTAGCTCTTCCCACTCTAACTGCAGGATTTAATAGGCCTTTCCCAGTCTGTTGCCACATCACATATGTCAGACAATATCATTCTAATCTAGAATGACTGCTTGGAGGGGACTAGGTCAATAATTAATGTTTTAAAGAGGAAAATAAGCCAGAAGACTGAAATGGTCTTGCTCTTCCAAAACTGTATCTACTGATGCCTTCGTTTTAATTAGTTTTATTTTTTGTCCTTGTAGTTAGAAACTAAGACTGGAAAAGGTCCAGCAGAACGTGCTCTTTCTGAGTGGAAAACTGCTCTGAAGAGGGAACGGGAAGAGCATCAACATCTCCTTGCTGAATCATATAGTGCTGTGATGGACCTGACCAAGCAACTTCAAATCAGTGAGAAGAACTGGGACCAGGAAAAGGTGGAACTCTTGGACCGTTTTAAGGATGAACAGCAGCAGGCCGAGCAACAGGTGAAAGAACTGCAGAATAAAATTAACCAGGTAGGAACCAAGAATGCGTGTGAAATCTATCTTGTCCTCCTAGCTCAATTTTTTTTTATAAGTGTGATTTTAATACTGCTACTGGATGAGAGTCGTGTGTCTTTAAGAATATGCATATCACAAAATGGCTTCTTGAATTAAAACAACTGTTTATCATTGGAGTAGTAATTCATAACTTTTGGATTCCCACTTTTTGTCTCACTATCCAACTTGTTAGGATTGTTGTGAGGAGACAAACCACATGATCCCTATTAGAAAAAAGGCAGGATGAAAATACTGTATAAATAATAATAGACAATGGCAAGGCATCGTAGCAGGCATCTCTGTGCTCTGTGCTAAAAATATAGTAAATCACATTATCCAATTCCTGTGAGATCACACAAAAGAATGCCAAAATGGTACATATATTGGCTATATAGATTGCCAGGAGCACTTTCAGTTATTATGGCTGTTTTTTCAAGACATGGTTAACCTAGTTCATGAATCCACTTTTTACAGCAGATGCCAGTAGTATATATGATAGATGCACAGTGAAACCAGGAGTGATCTTCCATCTACCTCAAAAATAGCTGAGTGAATGTCATTTCCTAAAGATTTTTTTTTTAACATTATCAAATGACTAAAGTAAAAACCCTATGGTTGTCTTGATTGGAGTTGGCAGCTCCATGGGCAAAGTTGGGAGTGGTTTACTTCCTCTTTCTGAATCTGTTTGAGATATTATCTCATTCTTCTGCTTGTGAGCTGTGTGTGAAAGAAATAGCAGAGAGAGAAGGCTGTGTGTGTGTGTGTGTGTGTGTGTGTGTGTGTGTGTCGGAGTTCCTGATCTCTGCAGATACTGTTGAAGCTGATAAGAGTATGGAGGACAAATAGGTGCTTATGAGCTGGCTGAGCATTTGATAACTTTGTTTTGTAAACTATTCAGCTTCAGAAAGGTGCCAACCGATGGGCCTTAAAAGCCTCTGAAATGGAGAAGCATGGTGGTAACTGGAAAGAGGTAAGCTAAATAAACATATTTTATTCCAATTACAAGATCAATAAGAAGGAGCAATTTTGGGCTTCTAATGGTCTAGAGACTGCCCAATGTACCCTTTAAAAACAGGAAAAATTAAAATAAGAGTACAGGTCATAGGCATCCAGAAGAAAAGAACATACATGAGTAATAAACAGAGATCATATAGGGACTCGATAACCAACCCCAAGACCTGGGAGAGCAATCAGTTTTCAATGAGAGAGAGAGAGAGAGAGAGAGAGAGAGAGAGAGAGAGAGGGAGGGAGGTATGGATATAAGTTGTAATCATAGGCTGGAAATAAAGGGTAGGTAATAATCACATCCAGAGATGTGAACTTTCTAATCTCTTTTGACTAGATTTCTAGCACCAGATAGATCTTAGTGTGATCCAACATGCACACAAAGTTTAAGATTCTTTCTAAGAAACAGATAACATTTTGACAATTCTGGATTTCTGGGTTATACTTGCCTTACTCATGTAAGCATCCTGTGTTTTAGAACTCTTTTTGACTATTTAAAGGCCAACAAGTAAATTTAAATTTTAAATTCATGTAGAGAACTGATATGACTCTTACTTTATCTGAGTTTCTCTATACCTGACACAAGATCATAAAGGTACAGTTGATAAAAGCTAAAATATGTTTTTTCAGACCCTCAATGAGAAAATCACTGACAAAGAGACAGCTTCTGAAATCGATATCAAAGGAAGTAATTTAAAAAGGTAGGATAACTGTTGGCAGATGATCAGTCTATTTTCAGTGGACATTTATATTTCATATTCAAAAGCATATTTTAGAAAGAAGATGTAGCATTTTCATTATTTTCTGTGCACATAAGAATCTCTGTCTTATCATGATACCGTCAATGATTTGTATATTAGCATAAAATGTTTAAGAATATCATTTTTGTGATCAAAAGCAAGTGCATGTTACCTGTTTTTTTAGACCAACAACCCAGAGCATATTACTGTTTTATTCTACTCCCATGCTGAAAATGTCATTTTGATGGTACCACTGTTTTTAAATACAGCATTATTAATATAAACACTGAGTTTTCTCATTGGCAAAATAGCATAAAGCATGAGAAATTGAATCAAGTCTTCAAATTCCACCTATTTCTATTCATTATTACTTATTTTTTGCTGCATCCTTAGACATGTTAAAAGATTAATTGAAAAATGACAGGGAAATTGACAGAATTGACAGGTGGAGGGAAAGTAGATATCACTTAGGTAGGATCCATAAAATTCTCAGTCCAAAAGTTAGGTTGTTACTCATTGCTTTCTCTTGTCTATTTAGGACAAAGTCAGTTTCCTCCATGTCTGAATTTGAAAGTTTGCTTGACTGCTCTCCTTATCTTCCTGGCAAAAGCAGCACTGTGATGATAGACAATGCCCATAACAGAAAGGAATCTCCAACTACGCAGAAGTTACCAGACCCTGCTGGGATCACTCCTGAGAACTTTGCTTGTGTGAACAGTAAGCAACCTACACCTGAGAGCCTGAGCTCAGAGAAGCTGGATGCTTCTCCTTGTGGATGCATTCAGACAAATGACTTACCTACATTGGAACAGACCCAGAAACAAATGCAGAGGAGCTATACAGCTCCAGACAAGACTGGGATCCGCATATACTATAGCCCACCTGTTGTTCGCAGGCTGGAAGCTCCTCTAGTGCACAACAGAGAGGAGAAGATCATGGTTGAGCCTGGTTTCCTATTCACAATGGCTAAGCCCAAGGAGGAGTCAGACAGCTCAGAAAACATGTATAGTCGGTGGTTGTGTAACTTCTCCAAGCAGCATCGGGAATTACTTGATGGTAGCCCTGTTAGTGAAAAAGCTGTAGCTCCAGTGTCCAAATTCCCACCATCTCTGCATGGCCTTGAAATTTCTGGCAACATGAGTGATGACATGAAGGAAATCACCAATTGTGTGCGTCAAGCTATTCGTTCCAGTTCCCTAGAAAGAAAAGTTAAGAGCACCTCTAGCCAGACAGTGGGATTGGCCAATGTTGCTACTCAGACTATACAGATGGTCAGTATTGGTTTGCAGACAGACATGCCCAGAGGAAGCATCCACAGTAGTAAGAGCTGGTCTCCACGAAGCTCTTCCCTTGTGTCAGTGCGCAGCAAGCAGATTTCAACGTCTCTGGACAAAGTCCATTCCAGGATTGAACGGCCCTGTTGTTCTCCCAAATATGGTTCTCCCAAGCTCCAAAGAAGATCATCATCTAAGCTGGATAATTCCAAGGATCGAAGCTTGTGGAACCTCCACCAGAGCAAGCAAAATGGCTCAGCCTGGGCACGGTCCACCACTACGAGAGACAGTCCAGTTCTAAGTAACATTAATGATGGCTTGTCTAGCTTATTCAATGTTGTGGAGCATTCTGGGAGCACAGAGTCGATATGGAAGCCAGGATGCCAGGAAAGTAAAGTCAAGCCAGAAACACCTAAATATGGTATTGTGCAAGAGTTTTTCCGGAATGTGTGTGGTAGAACTCAAAGTCCCACTTTGGTTCCTGACAAGAAAGACCCAGTTGGAGGGGACAACAGTAATAAGAAGCCGGAACCTTCCACAGCAGTGCTCCAACTTTTGGAAAACACCTCCAAAAAACCTGTAAAGCAGAGCTGCAATGAGGAACCAAAGCTGCCCAGTCTAAGCCAAGGTGGCAAGGACAGAACCTTAAAGGAGACCGATGCGGTTTCTGCTACTATTGCCAACGAGGTAATATTTATTACAAGATATGAGATATATCCCTTAATAGCAAAAGCAAATGAGTTTCTAGCCCCTCCCCAACAAATTAAAGTATAACATAGGATATTTTCCATCTACTCAAAATGTGAAGGCCAGAACACAAAGATGTCAATGATTTTCATAATAGTTTGGTATGGATTGCACAGTGGTTAAAAAAATTCAGGTGAATCTAGTAATCATATCTGCCTAGGAGGCTCATGGAAGATGTGTATTTTAACTGCATGAAACCAAGGAATGTATTAATATGTACCTTTGACACTTCACTTTTTTCCAGATCAGGATTCATTTATAGTCTAGACCAGGGGTGTCAAACTGGATTTCTTCAGGGGCTGGACCAGCATTGTAGTTCTACGCTAGCCAGCCGGGGTGGGGGCTGGGGCAGTGGGGGAGAGCCTCCTGCAGCACCCTGCCAGTCAAAACAGCCCATGGGTGGCTGTGTGAAACCCCCGTGCCCCATTTTCATCCTGGACAGCCTCCTGCAGCACCCTACTGTCCAAAAATTCTTTTATGAAAAATGAATACTTAGTTATAGCTGACAATTTTTTTCACTGAACAGTTCTGTCTCTTTCTTTTGCCAAGAAAAGGGAAACTGTAAGTAGCTGTAAGTAGTTGAGTCCTACAGGCCTTTATGCGCAGACTCCTGCATAAGGGTATGTACTGTTAGGGGTAACGTGAAGATTCCTGCTCTTAACCACCATCTTAAGTCTTCATTTAAACCTGTTCTTTTCATTCAGTATTTTTTCCTCTCTTTATAGGATATTGCTTGTGATTGCAGCTCTCAGTCGTTGACTTCCTGTTTTTCTCGATCATCACGTTCAACTGTCCGACATTCTCCTTCTAAGTGCAAATTGCATCCCTCTGATGGCAGCCGGGTGGAGGAGAAAATAGGGCCCTCGAGTGAGTGAGAGGACTACAACTGATGGTGGAAGAACGACTCTGCCATGAAGCTACCAATCTCTTTGGCAGTTCTAGGACTGGCTGTTCCTGAGCCAGCTACAGCTAAGGAATGTTGCTCTTTCACGGTTGGAGCAATATCTTCTATCTTCTTGTAGCTCACCGAGGAGATCTGCAATACAGAACCTACATGACATAGCCAGGGAGAGAATGAAAGTCTCTCTGAGTTACGGGCTCTTGTCTCTGGAAACCTTTCTATCCCTACCTGCCCACTCACACCAGGCATTTGAGCAGTGAGAGCTTAATGCTGTGCTGTGGTTCATGACGCTGAATGTTTGCGTGCCTGCAAGTGAGTTCTATTTCCCAATTCAAGGAGATGCCTTTTTTTTTTCATTTGGGAACAGCATTATGTGAAAAGGCACTGGGGAATATTGTAAGCTGGTGTATTTGTGCTGACTGGCCTGCCTGCTTAGAGTGTAGGAAAGAAGGCATCAGAGATTAAGAGGTGCTGCTTTCAAAAATCAGACGTTTATACACAGAGAGAGAGAGAGTAGAGTGGAGAGAGGCTTTCTTAGGAATTCTGCTACAATATCAGGTTGAATCAGCAAGCTGAACACAGATCAATTCTCTTTTGTCATTATATCAGGATGGATAGTTTTCCTCAGGCATGATTAGCCTATAATACTATTAAGCCTCACATCCAGCCTGCTAGATACTGGCCAATTTTAAATTACTGTAGCGGTGCCAGCAATACACCAGGTCTCAGTAAAAAAAAAAAAGGTGTGTGTGTGTGTGTGTGTGTGTGTGTGTGTGTGCAGTACATTTTATTGTCCATTTCTAGCAATCTGCGGTAAGCACCAGCACCAGGGAAAACATGGCATACCTTGCTTTCCTGGCCCTATGTATCAGACTTCCTGTGACAACTGAAAACAGAGCTGGATTTTCATCTTTAGGTAGTAGGTATCTTCTTTTTAGTTTAGAGCAAGTATTGGCCACCGTTTCTGTACTTGAATGGCCAGAGCATGGGTAAATCTAGGAAATTTAAAACTGTGAAATGCTGAAACCTCCGTTTCTCCACACTGCCTTATTTCCCTAATGCAGAAGATGGTGCTATAGTTCTTAAGAGAAATTATTTCAATCTTTTTCTTATAAAAATGCCAGTATCTTTGTGGTCCACAGACTTCTGTCTTTTAAGGTGTAGGTATGAAATGACAAAATGCAGAGCTGAATAAGCACAGGTCTGATAAAACATTCCAGATTCTTGGGAAGATTGTTTGCAGCTGTTCACCTTAGGACAGGACATCTCACAGTTGTCCCACCTAATACTCCGTTCACTAAACAACCTACAGCCTAGTGGATTCTTACATTCCTTTTCTGCAGAGGGGAAATATTAGTACTCCATCTGAATTTGTAGCACAATCCTGTTAATGCAGGCTCTTGTAAGTCTTCTTTAGGGTCCCTAAAACAAAAGGAAATCACTTGGTGACCTAAGTACAGGTAGTTCTTGGTTAACAACTGTAATTGGTATTGGAATCTCTATTGCTAAGCAGTGTGCTGTAAAGTGCAACAGCAGTTCTGGCAGTCCCTAATTACCATTGTTAAGCAAGGATCTCATGTGATCACAGCTTCCCGCTTCCCACTGGCTCTCCCATTGACGTTGCTTGTGGGAAGCAGGGAAGGAAGGCTACAAATCATGAACATGTGAATGGATGAAACTTGCAGTGTCAGAAATCTGGGCAGGATAAAGACTGCACAGCATACTTTATGGATTCTCTCTAGCCCTTTTATTAATAGTTCTGCTCCAAATTGTTGGGCTGGAGGAGGTCAGGGCGTTAGAATGGAGGGGTTGACAACACAAGCTATTGTGGCTGAAGGTGGGAAGCCGCACAATTCTTTTAAATAAATACATTTTAAATAAGTAAGCAACTTAAGCTGCTCCCTAAGTATCTCTCCCATCAGGACACTTTGGGGGAATTTCATCAACCAGCGCAACCAGTTCATTTTCAAACCCTTCTGCCTGCTCCCCATCCACCCCAAGTTGGCCTTACTATGTTCCATTTTCAGAGAGTTATCCTATAGTAGTGTAGACAGAATCCTGATTACTTTTGCATAATTTCTCTCTAGTATTCCAAATATCCTGCATATAGAAAGCTGTAGGTCAAATTTAGAACAAAACTCTCTCTTGACTTGATAGCTATTGCAAATAATGGAACTGTTTTGATTTGAAAGAGTTTCCTAAACATGCTGCAATCCCCAATTGCTTTCACATGAAAAAGGACACATTTGCTCATTTCTTACAGAACTGTTCTTGAATAGAGATGTAGCCAAACCATGATTGGTAGCCTACAGAGAAGGAAAAAAACACATTTTTTTTCTGGCTTTTCACATTACTGATTGAGATACAGGTTTGGGAAATCTAAAACTAAGTTGGCTTTCAAAGTCCTAAATCACTTTCTAATGCTCTTCTTTAGAAGTTGTGCAAATTTTGAATGATTTTCAATACATTGCTTCATTTATATCTTGCACTTTATGTTTTTAATTTTTATTTTTCACTAATGTGAACAAATGCTTTTGTCATTTGCATGAGAAAATCCAGGAGTTTTTAGTCCAGTTCACTGTCAAAATAATTAGAACTGTAGGAATTAAATGCCTCTATCATCCTGTTATTAATGAGTTGCTTTTGAGTGGGGACAAGCCTGGTGAATGTTTGCAGTTGAAATGACATAAAAACCCACTCTAAATTCTTTTGCAATTTAACCTGGATTTTGCAAGATATAAATGATGTTGAACATATTTATTTATTTTACCTAATTTATTCTCAAGTAGAAGCCAAAAGAGAGTTATGCATTGGAAAGTAGGGCCTCTTTCTTAGCCATTGGAGAACTCTGCCCAGCCAATCTTCTGTCACCTCAGAGTTTTCAGGATCACCCATTCCATTATCCATATCTTCCAAGCGTATCTTCACTTCCCCAAAGGCTTGAAGTCTATTGCACCGAACATCCATTTAGCTGTAGCCTTAATAGGAATACCAGACCACAGTCCAAATATGGAGAACGATGGAGATTGTTTCATCAGCTGTTTGCCCCATTTCCCATTTTTCTCTGAGAAGCAGTCCCCTAATAGCTAAAGTGGAATGGTTGTGTATTTTTCTACTACAAAGTCATTTTTGAGACTTGGAATTCTATGTGAGTTAGGTTCTCGATTAACATCAGTTGCTTTGGTTCTCCTGAATGTTCTACAGTAATCTGTTCTGTAATCCCTTGCCCCCACCAAATGTTAACTGAAAGAGAGGAAGATTCAATTCACAAAGTAATTTAGGGAGGGATTGTTCCTCTGGGACTCCATTAGGGCTATCTAAAAGAGTTTTCTCAGTTAGAAAACTCCAAGACTCCCACCTATTCTTTCTGCAGTTTACCTTCCTATTTGGACTCAAAGGTCCAGATTGCTTTCCTAATTAGAAAGGTGCTTTAGAAAGCGTAACCTGCAGCTACAGCTGTGTATATTTTCTCAGAAATAAGTGAATGTCATGGAATTTACTTGTGAGCAAATTTACTATATTATACCTGAAGATGAAAGATGGAAACAAAATAAGTTAGGGAATTCGACAAATTCACACCAAGCAGCTTGAATCTTGAATTCAAGCAAAAAAAGTGAAATTAACTTGGTTAATCTGTTTCTAGCTGATATCTTCATTATTCCAGAGCTCTGCCTATGGCTTGGTCAGATTTGAACAGAAGTAGAAGAAGGAAAAAAAGAAGCTACAACCAACCAAGTTTGTTTCATCCCCATCCCACATCCCCCAGCCATTATCTGTCTTTAAACATATTAATCCTGACATTTATTTGGTATTTAAAAGTAACTCTTCAATCATGCTTTCTAATTGAACAAGTCATGTTCTGGACAGAACTACACTGAAGAATCCCTTATAACACTGAAAGAGTTTCTTTAAATAATGGCATACTCTAAATTTACATTATTAGGGTTGAGGAACCAGGTAGAAGATAACTAAAATGTAACTATTTAATTATGGATTTTCAGGTGTAGAACAGCTAGTCACAATCTTGCACGTCAGTGCATAAACTCATATTTTTCTCAGGGAAGGCAACCAATTCCTAATATCAAAATGGGAAATACTTTCAAAAGATTAGAAAAGATTAATCATAAGATTAATCAAAAGATTAGAAAAGGGGAATCCAAATAAAAGTAACACTGCCAAATGCCTTAGGTATCTCCAAATAAAAGTCAGTGTTATTTCCAAAGGGTGCCGCAAGTCATTGCCAGTTAAACAGTAGTGAGACTCACGGGCATCATTTGGGAGAGGGGAGGGGGGGGTCAAAGAAAGGGCAAGGGATTAAATTGTAAACATTGCAAGCTAACACATTTTCATCAGAGTTGGGTTGCAAGCACCATCCCAGTGGAATTTGCATCAAGGTTTTCATTGTGGCTTGCTGAAACAATTGCTGGTAAGCATGTAACGCTCCCTAGGAAAAGGGAAACCACCAGCATAAAGTTGCTTACACTCTTATAGAGTCAGTTCCTATTTTACCTTACTTGCATTCAAGTGCAAAATAATGTGATGTTTTCTGTATTTAATTTATAACAGTAATAGCTTGGGATATTCTTGGATGATTTTTTTTTACTGAGTACTAGACAGCAAAACCGGAATAATGGGCAGCTATTGAGGAATAGCGAGCCAAAACTGAGGGAACTGCATCAAAGTACATGATCCTATATTTCTCTGATCACATGAGATTCAGTATATTGGTATTCAACTCTTGAGGGCTACAGGCTTACAGCTCAACCTCATTAGCTTTAATACCAGTGAACAATGTTCTCCTATATCTACAGTAGGTAGCTGAGGAAAATTCTTTGGCAGGTCAGCAAGTTCGATGAAAATCTCACGCCTATGGCCTTGTTCTTTATCTATGCCCAGTTGAAGGTGTGTTCCTTTTGCTACTAGGAATCTAGTACCTTTTCACACCTTAGGCTGCGCCATCTTCACCAAGCGCCTATTGTTCCAGGAAAACAAAGATATTGTCCACCTAGCTCTTAATATTGTTATCCACATACAGTTTTGGATTGAGGCTGGGCCTGTTTTCACATGAAGTACGTTACACAAAGCAGACACTAGTAACTAACCAATAACAACCCAGCCTGGATAGGTTTTCTAAGGCAGTCTCTTTCTCTTTGCTGCATGAGTTTGTAAATTGGGATGGGCAAGGGATGGAATTTACAATGATTGCTAACTTGTGGTGTAAATACTTCCTTTTGGGGGTGGTTTTTAGTATTTTCATTGGGAACCCCTTCCTTTTTACTTCTACTTTGGGGGTTGTTTTGTCTGTTTTTGTTTTTATCAATGCCTTTTAATTATTTGTAAATTTTAAAAGTTTGTCTTATTTTGTAAATAATTGTTCTGAATATTTCTGAGTATGGAGTTAATGGAAACTGGGACATTTTTGTCATTTACAAGTAACAACCCTGTGCCTCAGACAAGATTTGTTTAGCATCCCTTTTGCCAATAAAGTCTGAATCACCATGACGTCTTGATACTTATTCCAGTTGCATGTTACCTTAGCAGAGTTGATGGAAACCTGATGACCAAAGGCATCCAAAGATATGGACAATGTGCCACCCAAACTTTTTCACGGAATGCCCTTGTCATTCCCTGATTTGGAAAAAGAAATCTCAGCAAAATCAGCACCGCATCTGCACATGCTAGCCATTCTATCCCAGTGTCCTATCAAAATTGCATGGAAGTAATTCAGCTACTAGATTGCTTCCCTGTCCAGCAGATTATGTCAATCATGTCCTATTTTTCTGCACCCCCACTCTCTAAGGAAAGATATCTGTACCTGAAGGTGTTTCAATTTCGCTATTTCTCATCCGCCTTAGATCTCTACCTGTTGAAAGGTGAATTTGATTCATTGAAATGCATTTGTCCATTGCCCTCTTTTCATTTTCACACCTCTAAATATGAATACCTTTAATTTGTTCCTGGATGAGTATGAAGAGAATGTACAGTAAGTGCATGTATGAAGACAAGTTAATTTCAAGCTGGGTTTTGTGTAGTCAAATGTTTCCTCTTAAATCAGGCACTTTTAAAAGCCAACCCAAGTGCTGAAAAGGTGCAAACGGTTGGTTCTCTTTTAAGCTATTTTCCTGTTCACTGTTACCTTCCTGTTTTTCTTCCTGCAGAGTACCACGTGCATATGGAAACCCTTGGCATAAAAACCATGTGGGGAATGCATTATTTAGTGGACTGAGTCAAATTACGGACTTCTGAGATGGCTTTTAATTAATGAGAGTGAAAATATTGCACTCCAGGCTTTGTATTTGCTCTTGAAAGCAAGAGAATAGGTCAGAGGATTGTCTGGCAAATAATATGGAAGAGTAAATCTCATTTTCCTTCCATGCTAAAGAGGATTGTCCCAGACATTGTCTGGCCAGTCACCAGAGGTCTGGATGATAGGCACACCTCCCGGGTGGGGGGTTGAACATAGAAAATGTAGTTGTGGGAAATATTTTACTGGATTCTCCCAAACAACCCCCTGAAAGCAGCATTTATTAGTTGCTTTTAATAGCTACTCAAAATCGTACAAGGAATATTTTAATGTTTGTAGTAAATAAGTTTTCAAAATCATGTAATGCTCTCTATTTCCCATATAGGTTGGTTGTAAAAAAAGATCAAATTTTGATTGCATCTTTAATTTTTACTTTCCAGGTTCTCATTTTAAATACATAAAGACACTACTCTAGTGTAATTTTTAAAACATGTCTCCTGAGCCTGTCTAACTAAAGAAAGCATCTGGCTATCCAATTTGTCCCATGAGAGTTCTGCCATACTTCAAAATGTCTAGTATGAATTATGTTGCCAAGAACGTATCCTATTTCATACACACATATGTGAAAAAAATCATAAAGAATGTATGGCAAAAATGTGCTTTGGAACAGGAAGGGCACAAACCTATACTTGTCTGCAACATTTTTAACCAAACTGGCTTTTCCCAGGATCATATGGCAGTGTAGACAAAGTTGCACAATTGCAGGAAAAAGCATGCCCTTTGTGTTTTTGAATTCAAAATTTTGGAGAGTCATAGTAACTTAACATAGGCTCAAACCGTTTGCCAGCTGAAACATTCATATTTTCCCTGCACACACACAAAAACGCTTACACTCAACTTGTTGATATTGGGTATCTTTTCTTCTGGATTTTTATTTTGGCATTGAATGTTGGCATAAATCTATGCCATAGCAGGCAGAACACTGGCTTTCTGATTTAACTTTCCTCATCTGATCAAAAGCAACCCTGATCAAAATAAACATGTATCTTCCTTGGATTCAAGTTGATTATTCAACCATTACCTATATCTAACTGACACCCTTTATGTATGTGTGTAGAAAGCATTTATTATACATGTATCACTTGCACAAAGAGTTGAGTTATGTTTTGCCCCACTCTATAAATTATTCGTTGTTCATATTCTCATGTAGGAGGCAGCCAGGAATTTGTTTCTCTGTTGAAAGCCACTCTTCAACTCTGTCACAAGTGCTAGCAATTGGAGCAGATGCCATGCAAGGGAGTGGGCTTTGAGTACAAAGTATGTGCCCCATCAAGTGTGAATGGTATGTACATATGCAATTTGGTATGCACTCTGTAAAAACTTGATGTTACAGCTCCATTTTTGGAGATTAATTACAGAGTAAGAAGAGACATTGGATGACTTTTGTGGTTTCCTTTATCGTAGGATAAAGGAGGCGCATCTCTACAGCCTGTAGAAAATTCCATGTGAAGGCAAATGTACATGTCTTAGTATAATGTTGCAGGATCCAACTTGAATCAGTTCACCAGGACCAAAGGTTTAGTCTTCTGAGCTTGAAACCACCCTTCGGGAATTTCTCTCTCTTCTGAATGTGGGTTTTCTATGCATAGTATTTATGGGTTGTTCTATGTGTAGTAATTGGAGTGTTGATGGCCGACTATTAAGTTGTTGGTTGTTGCTTCTTTATGCAACAGCAAACACCCAATTAACAATTAAAAGATGCACACAACAGGCATCATATATATACTACACATAGAACAGCCCAGTGCACCCATTCTGATATGAGATAAGTTCCCCGAGGATGGGCTCCAGCATGAGTCTGAAAGCTTGGAAGACTATACCTCTATCCCAATGACCAACCCAGATTGGATCCTGCAAAATTTCATGTTTTATGCCTTGTTAGCTTGCTTCTACAAAGGAAGCTGCTCGCCTCATTTAAAGCACATGATCTGGATGCTACTGTACCTTTACCGTAGCACCCAAATCAACAGTACTGTCAAAAAAAGTCCAACAGTACTGTCAAAAAAAGTTTCTTAGGTTTTGAGATCTCCCATTCCAGATATTTATACTACTCCATCTGGTTTAGTTCTCTGAAACCAGTTATATGCCCTGTCACTGCTTTTTTTGGCCAAGAGGACTACAGTACAGTAAGTCATTTTGGATTGAGTTCAGTCTTCATTTTACTTTAACAAATAGATTTGGAAAGGGTTACCTACCTTATGCATCATTCAGCTTTCTAAATAGTTACTGTAGTTTGCTTCATAGTCAACTATTTAATGTACCAAAGATTTTGGAGACCATAAAGCTCCTATTCATGTTTATTTGAACTGATTTATTGCCTCCTGGCTGGAATATATGAGGGAAAGACTTGTGCTGGACTGGATTCCTTGATTACATGAATATATGCTTTCTTCTTTTGATTTATTATGACATAAGCCATCATGGGAACATGAGGAAGATGGGGAAGAAATGGGAGAGAACATCTGGAAAACCTTCAGAGGCTGTACAAAATCCCTTGGAGGCTGTTGTATGACCTGCTGGTCATAACTTGTGCACTTCGATTTGAGCATCTTCTTGGATGCATGCATTCCATGTACTCTAATCCAGTGCACAATAAGTTGTGAAGTTTAAGCTGCAAATTTACAATTTTATCATGTAGTTTATAGGTATTAAAAATGTTTTGTTTTTAGTGTTTATGCTACTTTCCTAAAAGAGGCATTTTTCATAATACATCCAATTAGATAAAAATAATATATGTATACACTCCTAATTTTGTTCAGTAACTAGACTGTGTTCAAAGGCAAACAAATATTTTAACAGATCTTAGTGCAAGATAGGTGTAAAGGCTTCCTTTGAGGCTACACCACAACCCACCAAACCTCTTGTTTTTCAATTAAAGGAAGAACCACTGCTCTTCATTGCTCTCTCCTAATTCCAATCTTGGGCTATTGTGTTTGTAACAGTCAATTCTCCACTTGAAAAATTTTTCAATAAGCAACATACCTACTAGCTAGAGGCATCCTTCAGAATCTGCTACTTTTGAAGACATTATTATATCTAGATTGGCTGGGTTGCTCATTGGAGATGTAGTGGTGGCGCAATGGTTAGAGTGCAGTACTGCAAGCTACTTCTGCTGACTGCCGGCTGCCAGAAATTTGGCAGTTCGAATCTTACCAACTCAAAGTTGACTCAACTATCTTTCTCAAATTGGTAAAATGGGGACCCAGATCTTTGGGGGCAATATGCTGACTCTGTAAACGGTTTAGAGAGGGCTGTAAAGCACTGTGAAATGGTAAACAAGTCTAAGTGCTGTTATTATGTTCATACAAACAAGACCAATTCTTCTCAACTTGTCCCATAGAGAACCTGTCTGTTCCTTTAATTAACCTTTCCAAGCTTGCTTATCTTTGGATATGTAGGATTAGAATTTGGAGATTGGGAATTATGGGACACATAATTGAAAACGTGGAGAGCACTAGGGAAAACAGAATTACACATCATAGAAGCCTATCACAGTTTATTATATCTGAATGTTCATGTTTCACAAATAGTCACAGATGTCCTACTGGTCAATGACTACTTCAGCTTCAACCGCACACAACAGATACAAACTCAATGTAAACTGCTCCAAACTTGATTGCAGAAAGTACAACTTCAGCAACAGAGTGATCAATGCCTGGAATGCACTACCTGACTCTATTGTTACATCCTCTAACTCCCACTCCTTTAACCTTAAACTATCCACTATTGACCTCACCCCATTCCTAAGAGGTCTGTAAGGGGCATGCATAAGTACACAATTGTGCTTACCATCCCTGTCCTATTGTCCCCACTTATTCATACCTATTCCCTGTATTCTTACTCATGTTTATACTTATACCAATTATCTTGTAAGCAATTGACAAATCAAATAAATAAAAATAAAATAAATAAATAGATTCTCTTCATTCCCTTAACCAGTTTCTGGATGCTGGCTGATCATAAGTGAATATTCAATCTTTGGTGAAAACTATTTTAGTCCAGCCAGATATTTGCCTTTGTGGTTATTAAAGAATAGAATCATTGCACATCGGGCTATTTTATAGGGCAAGGAAGAGTGGCTTTGATTCAACCTTGGCTCCTGGTGACTACATGCACAAATATATGGATTTCTCTTGGCAACATTTTTAGAAGTGGCTTTCCATTGCTTCCAAGCTGAGAGAAAGGGACTGACCCAAAGTCACCCAGTTGGCTTTGTGCCTAAGGCAGGAGTACAAGTCAGTTTCCTCATTTCCAGTCTCATGATTTTAATTACTGCACCAAACTATTTTTAAGTCATTGTTTGATCAACATTTATTAAATTAAATCATAATAGGTGATGGGTACAAGTAACATCCTAAGCCTTAAATAATGATTTACAAAGTACAATGCTTGGAATCATACAACGTATTACAGACAAGACATACGAAGTTTGAATCCAGTTAAACTGTCAGTTGAACTTTCATAATCTAAATACAATATCAGAAAATAGTTTGGGAAGAAATGGCAGGGGTGGGATTCAATTTTTTAACAACAGGTTCTGTGGGCATGGATTAGGTGGTGGGCATGGCTTGGTGGTCATGTAACTGGGTGAACATGGCTTGGTGGCCATGTTATTGGCTGGGTGTGGCCAACTCAATATCACGCACATCAAGGCACACATCTCCTCGCCTGGCCGCTCATGACTGTGGGGATGCTGCAACAGTTGTAAGTGTGAAAAATGGTCCTAAGTCACTTTTTTCAGTGCCATTGTAACTTTGAATGGTCACTCCACACAAGCAAAGTACCAGCAAAGGAAGGGAAGAAAACTCCAGAGACGTTCCTGAGACAGAAAGTCTAGTCCTGCCTAGAATGTAATAAGGGTTAATGGAGAGGCAGTTTCTGTAAGCAAAACCAGAATATTTCCTTCCTGCCTTCCTTACAGGATTAGGCCAGTAATTTCTTCTAACAACTGGTTCTCCGAACTGCTTAGAATGTTAACCACCGGTTCTAGAGAATAGGTGTGAATTGGTACAATCCCACCGCTGAGAAATGGTCTTTTTTCTATGTTACTCTCAGAGACAGAAGTATAGAGACGGAATGTAGCACCCAACTATTCAGAGGGAAAAAGTGAAATCTCAGAGTACAGAGGAAAATGTATTCACCTGCTGGATTTCTTCTGAGTGTGAAACACTGCTTTGAGGGCTCATGCACAAACTCATTCAGTTCTATGACTAGAGATGGTATATCGGTATTTTTTCAGTCTACCTGTTTTCAGGCTCTAGAGACAAGAAGTTGGGTTGTCAAAAGCACACATTGTTAAATATTTTTTCTTCCTGGCCAACAGAGCACCTCCCGTTATACAACTGGGTGTCCTAGTCTGTCATTAGAAAAAATAATCCTAATACGTTAATGACGATACACAGCTACACAAATGAGTAATTTTCCCAGAGCAAGCTATTTTAAAAAATGGGAATATTCGTTCAATGAATAAGCAGTCCTTTGTTCAACTAAGTCTTTGATAGTTTCTTGAGAGAAAAGGATTATGATTCATGTAATGCTTCAATAATGCATCTTTCATAAAGACCTGTTTCTGTGGTCATGATGTTTTCAAAGGCAATTTAAAATTGGAATCACTATATGAATTCTTTAGGATTAAAAGGATTTATGGATAATAACTTTTGAGTATTAATCTGTCTCCATTTATTCACCCCTAAAGCTAGATTTCTGAATGTTATCAAAGTTTCGGTGTAAATATTACATGTGCATTAACTGTAGCCATGCTGAAAAGCTAAGTTACCTTCTCAGATCCATTGTCTTCAGCTCAGTTGTTTGGTTTCAGGCTCTATGATAGTAAGCCAACACACTAGACGAATTTCTTATGAACTAATTCTGTATTTGTGTGGCATTTTGTACTGTCTGAATACAACTTGCATTTAGTGCATAGCCCAATTCATATTTTGCCATTTCCTCTACTGGGGTTTTGTAAGAGGCTTTGCTAAAATCTACATATACTATCTGCTTTGTATTCCATTATTACCGTTTCACATTCCTAGAAATGTTGTAACCTGGTTATGAATCTTGGCAGTCTCTCCTCCAACCCATCCCCCCCGCCCTCACTAAATTCATTGCTGTTTCCTTTTCACTTATTCCTAGCCATATGCTCTGGGCTGGATTTCTCTATTTTCTTGACTTACATCTCTGATACCACTTTTTTCCTTCCTTTTGTCTGATCTATTCTTTTGCAATAAGTTGTGCCTTTCAGCAGTTTCATTCCTTTCAGAAATTTTGCTTCACTAGATTTCAGTAATGCCTGTTAAATCATGTACGGCATGCTCTCCTGAATTAAGACTTCTAGTTCTTCTTGCAACAAAAAATAGTAGAGTTGGAAGTGATCTCAAAGGTCATTAGTGCAATGTCCTACTTTACTATAGTAGTGAATTTATTATAAGTTGGTAACTACTAATAAATAGATCCCCCCCCCTTTTTTTTTCTTAACAGGTTTTGAAGGAGGGTGCTCTTGAGACTGCTTTTGACTCCTGGTGATTGCCTGGACTCGTCCCTGAAGTTTTCTTGAAAAAGTTTTTGGAAGTAGTTTGCTATTGTCTCTTTCCTAAGACTGTGAGAGTCCAACATTCACCCAGTTGGTTTCATGCCTAAGGCAAAACTAGAAGGCATGTTCTTCTGTTTTCTAGCCTGATGCCTTAACCACTACATGAAACTATGTCTCTTTGTATGTTTAGTTTCTCCTTTTTTCCTTTTTCCCATAAGATTAAAGATTGTTTAGTTAAAAATAATGCTATAACTTTTTAAAAATTCTAGTGCAACATCCTGCTCAGTGTAGGATTTGTTAAAGTGCTTTCGACAGATGCTATCCAACTTCACTTTGAAGACCTCCAATGAAGGGAAACATAGCAACTTCTTCCACTGGAAGACAGCTCTTACCATCAGAAAATCCCCTTGAAGTGACCTCCCTGCTACTTTTCAATCCAATGGTTCTAGTTCTACCCTCCAAGATAACAGAAGCCTAATCCATTCACTTTTCTAAGTGACAGTCATTCCGCTATTTGTACACTGTTATATGTCATCTCAAATACATTTTCTGTAGGTTAAATATATTTATATTATTTAACATTGTTAATTTATTAATTCATTTGATTTATATGGCTGCCCATCTCGCTGTAGTGACTCTAGGTGGCTAACATCAAATTAAAAAATTATACAGTATAAAATAACCAACAACCAAGGGCAAACCTAATCAACAAGATCTATCAGAATAAAGCTGGAAGGGACTTTGGGAGTCTTCTAGCTCAGCTCAAGCAGGAGACCCTATAACATTTCAGATAGGTAGCTAGCTATCCAGTCTTTCCTTAAAAACCTCCAGTGATGAAGCACCCACAACATCTGAAGGCAACTTCTGTTCCACTGGTTAGTTGTCCTCACTGTTATGAAGTTTCTCCTTAATTCCAGGTTGCTTCTCTCCTTGATTAGTTTCCATCCATTGTTTCTTGTCTTGCCTTCTGGTGCTTTAGAAAATAAGTTGTCCCGCTCTTTGTGGCAGCCCCTCAAATACTGGAATACTGCTATCATCACACCCCTAATCCTTTTTTCTCTCTAGACTGGCCATACCTAATTCCTGCAACTGTTATTCATATGTTTTGGTCTCCAGGTCATCTTAGTTGCTCTTTTTTATATTTTTCCAAAGTCTCAGCAACTTTTTGTAATGTGGTTACCAAAACTGGATGCAGTATTCTAGGTATGGTCTTACTAAGGCTTTATAAAGCGTACTAATACTTCACATGATTTTGATTCTATAGCTCTGTTTATACAACCAAGGATTGTGCTAGCTTTTTTGGCTGCTGGTGCATCTTATGTTTATCATAAACCTTGGTTTTCAAAACTCCACACCATTTTGGTACCCTTCTTCTAAATTCTCTCTAATTTGTCACTGTGCTTTTTGAATTATAATAACCAAGGCAGAATAGAATGTGTTTTTGCAGCCCGGGTTACCTCCTTCTACATGAGTCTTTTATTTTGCTTGTCAGATTACAGGACTTTACCCTTATCTCTCTTAAAATTCATCTTGTTTATTTTTGTCTACTTTCTAAACTGTCTAGATATTTCTGAAACATACTGTGTACCAGTCTCTGGCATGTAACTATTCTCCCCCTAGTGCAGGGTTTAGTTTTGAGAGGCTTCCAAAGAAACTTTCTTCCCAGAAAATGCATTCTTCTCCCAGCTTTTGCATTTTTCCTAAACACAATCCCATTTAGCTAACTGCTTATGCCAGAGGTGGTATTCAGTAGGTTCCGACTAGTTCTGGAGAATCGGTAGCAGAAATTTTGAATAGTTTGGAGAACTAGTAGTGGAAATGTTGAGTAGTTCAATATACACCTCTGACGGGCCCCACCCCATCTATTCTCTGGCTCCCGAGTCCCAGCTGATCAGATGGGTCTTCTTTTGTTGCCCTGTATGGGAGAATGGAGCTGGAAATCAGGTTAGTGGGGTGGGGAGGCAATGGGGATTTTGCAGTATCCTTCCCCTGGTGTGGGGTGGGAATGGAAATTTTGCAGTATTTGTCCCCTGCTACACTCACCAAGCCACGCCCACAGAACCAATAGTAAAAAAATTTTGAATCCCACCACTGGCCTGTGCACTTCACCTCGCCCATTGACTAATTTCAAATCCCCAAACATTATCCGAACAGTCATGCCAATGATAGTTTAATTTGAGGGTGCAAATCACCATTAGCATTGCAAGAGCTTTACTTTATGCATAACATAACAAATGGTACTAACAGGAAATATTTCAGAAGAGCATTTGCTCCACTTTGGAGTCATTGTTGCCTCAAAACCACCTACTCTATTCAACATGGAACAATCTACCAGTTCCAGATCTTGTCTGAAATATGATTCATTTCTTTAATAGTCATAACACATAGCTATAAAATTGTTATGAAGAAAATGACTGTGATATCTTTCATGAGCCCATGTCCTCTAAACCTGTTGACTACAACAATTCAAAATGTCATCACATTGTTGGAGCAGGATTCCAGAAGCCAGGCTAGACTATATCATACCGGGAGAAGGACCATCTACAATTTGTTGGGTACATGCTTATTGTATATTTTGGCTTTTAGTCAACAGCCTGGCCTCTGCTAAGGTCCATGGTTCAACAGAAGATTAAGTCACAATTGCCCAGCTGACAATATAGCAGTGACCCTTCTGGATAGCCTCCAATACTATCCTTTTCCACCCCAAGAGCCCAAAAGAGCTGAAGAAAGAACATGACCACTGATGGAATACAGTACAAATGGATCTGGAAGACAAGGCAGTGCTAAGTTATATTCTATATTACGCAAGAGTTGAATGAGCCACTCTTACCTTATGGGCAACATGCTGCTCCCCCTTGATCCCTTTCTCTGGTTCCCCGAGGCTGTGATAGTAATCTTTGGTAGCAATAATTTAGTGTGGGCAATGTAGCTTTTTTTATTGAGTTCCAGCAGGAAATAAAATAAATTGGTGTGTTCTGTTCTGGATCAGCTTAAGACAAGTAGAGCAGGTGTATGCTAGCAGAAATGCAATCACCCAGAACTAGGAACGTATTGATTTATCCCTCAATATCCATAATTAGGTCCCCATCATGGCAATTTCATTCCTTGCCCTCTAAAAAAAATGTTAAAATTATAATTCTATCATCCAAAAGGTGTCTCTTCTCTGTGTGTAATGAATATTGTAACACTGAAAGCATTCCAAAATTAAATATATTTATTTTCATTTCATGTGAACATTCTTATCAATGTGCTATTCGTTAGTTAATTTATACTAACTACTATTCAGAACTGATTAAATATACCATTTCACTTATAACCATATCCTGAAAAAGAATATAGATTTGCACAAGCAGAAATGGCCTTCTCTGCCTTTTAAGACAGAGACATGAGATGGATAACGATGAAAGGATGCTAAGAATACAGAATGCTCAGAGCATTCCTCCAAAGTGGAAATCTAGGATGCAGTATAAGGAGGTACTGTATAACATAAGGAAGATGGAGATTTGGATAATGACACTAAGCCAATATTTCTAGCCCTTATATGAAATGGCCCTTTTCAGATACAGCCATGCAAAATGTACAGCCAGGATATCCATCCGCAACAGTTGTCGGACTGTAACACCCTTAAATAAACCGGTCATCTTATATTGCTTATTAGTAGTATCTGGTATCACAGCAGTTCATCAATTCATTCAGAGTTGTTGTCTACACTGTGGGTGGGAGTTATTCCAAAAGCTGCAACTCTGCAGGGGTGCTTCCTTCACGTCTGTTTCCATAGGAGCCACTAAATCTGTTTCCATGGAGATTGTGATGATTGTTTTCAGTTCAACTGTAGTGAAACAAATGAGGAAAGGAACCGAATTGAAAAGCCTTGTGAATGGGAAGCAAGTAACAGAGGCCAAACCTCGGAAGAACCCAGGCCAGCCTGAGATAATAGTGCCACACTGGAGAGGTGAAAAGAAAGCCAAGGGAGCCGCAGGGCCGATGTCTCCCTGTTCCTTGGTCTCTTCCATCATGCCCAAGGGTTACAAATGACTTCTTTGCAGCATGATTTTAATCTGAAAAACAAAATAAACCTCCAAGGCAATTGGGTAAAAGGAAAAAAAGTGGTCCCCCTAAGACGAAGAATACGTGTTGAGAATCCACAAGGACAAAATAAAGAGCCACAAGCCTTGTATAGAAGTATGATTTGGCAATTTACTTCCTTGTTTGATAATTCTTGCTACTGAACTCTGGGGGTTTCAAATGCGAGAAAGTACAGAAACAAAATAAAGCTTGAAATGTGCCCTTGATGTAAAACCAACACCCACAAAAAGGATAAATCTACAGGCAGTAGGAGGACGGATTCTGCTGTTGGAAAAAATATCCTTCTGGGTTCAGTTCCAAGTGGGGGAAAAGACCCTGGAATCATGGAAGTTGCTTGGAAAGAAGGTTTATTGATGAACAGGATCACATGCCTTGGAGCTCCTGGGCGGAAAAAAAGGAGAGATGCTGAGAGTGCCTGGGTTCTATGCCCTCTGTTGGGCTTTGAATTTGAGCTTGTGTTCTGATTGGTTATCAGACTCCCATGGGGCCATGCAGGGGTGACTTTGTAGGTTGTCTTTTGAGTCCCAGGCTTGGTTGACTCTTGCTGGGTGATGATGTAATGAAAGAGCTTTGGGCAATTCCTATTATGGCTCTGCCTGAAGGAGGTAGATCTTTGTTATGTAGAATAGACTGACCCAGGGCTTAATGGCCCTTTAATAAAGATGCGGGGATGGTGTGCTGAGTTTCTGCCTCTCTGAGCTTCTACTTATCTTTTAGGGGAAATATTCTGCCTTTTTAATATATCCTAAAATATTTCATTTCTCTAGGAGAGGGGTAGGTTTTAACTTCCAACTCTGCTACAGTATAATCCAGAAAAGGGCAGAAAGGAGTAACCAATCCAGATGCTATGACTTGGTGGCAAGGGAGATAGCTATTTCCTTGGGCAGCTGTTTTTTTGATCTTCCTGTTAGGTTGATGGGCATTTCGGTTGCTTGAATAGTTAGGGTATAATTTTGCAACCAACTAAAAATCTGTCTGCATTTAGAAGTGGGTATTTTGACTTACAGTGACTATGTTTATTCTTCATAGTAAAGACACTGACAAAGAATTGAACAGCTGCAATCTGCAGCCCTGTGCACATCTGCTGCAATATCCTAAGAAACCACACTCCACAGGATTATCTTAACATAATTTGTTTTTAACTAATTCACCAGTTTAATATATCTTGAAAGTTTCTTCACTAAAGGGAAATATTAGAGGTCTGACTTGAGACAAGGCTTGGATGGAAATAAAAAATATACATGTAAATACTGACAGATAAAAAGGCCAATTGTGTTTTCATCTTTTTTTTAAAAAGACATCCATTTGAAAAGGGCTACATACAAACCTGATCTCTAGCTCTATGCTGCCCCCTGGTGCCCAAGATTGCTTTGTGTTTTGGTTTTCCGAAGGTTTGGCTAAATACTGTGGAGAATTGTAAAGACATTGTAATCTACATGTGACCTCATGGAAAACACCTTGTTTATATTAATATCCATTCTTGCAGTGAGGAGGCACAGACATACCATTACCTTACCATTACCAAAGACAGCACATTTGCTTTCGGCAACATTTGTTCTGCATCTAAATTTCTATCTTAAAAATGAAAAACCTATCCAGGGGGAATGGATAGTTATCATTTTGCTTTTAAAATGTCTTTTTAAACATTTGACCATTTTTAGACTTTAGGGAGACAAAATTATTTTAAAAAATGGAAGCGTCCCATAAAAATCTCCCATTTATGCTGAGAACATTCTTTCCTTTGTTCAGGTTTTCCCAAATCCAGCTATTAACAGATAACAGTTAATCAGTGTTGTAGGTCATCTAGTACAACCCCACCCCCCCCCCGCCCAAGCGGGAAACCCTACACCATTTCTGACAAATGGCAGTCCAATCTCTTCTTGAAAGTCTCAAGTGATGGCACTCCCACAACTTCTGAGGACAAGCTGTTCCATTGGTTGATTGTTCTCACTGTCAGAAAGTTTCTCCTTGTTTCCAGGTTAAATCTCTCCTTGTTCAGTTTCCATGCATTATTCCTTGTCTGGCCTGCAGGCACTTTAGAAAATAGCTTGACCTTTTCCTCTCTGTGGCAACCCCTCAAATATTGGAAGACTGCTATCATATCTCCCCTGGTCCTTCTCTTCACTAGACTAGCCAAGCCCAGTTCCTGCAACCGTTTGTTGTATGTTTTAGCCTCCAGTCCCCTAATCATCCTGGTTGCTCTTCTCTGCACTTTTTCTAGGGTCTCAACATCTTTTTTGTAATGTGGTAAACAAAACTGGATGCAGTACTCTATGGTCTTATTAAGGCTTTATAGAGTGGTATTAGTACCTCCCTTGATCTCGATTGTATCCCTCTGTTAATGCAATTTAGGATTGCATTAGCTTTTTTGGCTGCTGCTGCTCACTGCTGGCTCATTATTGTTGCTTCAGCAAAATATGATTGGACAATCATACCTGATTTGTCAGAGAATGTACAGTGGGCATGCAGAGACGTCACAATTATTGCTTTGGAGAGACAATGTAGCTAAGGGAGAGTGTGACTGCAGGAGAAGTGAAGTAATTTTATTCCAGTTTCTTCAAACTGGTGGTCTCTGGAGGCATTTGTCTGAAATTGTATCTGGTTTCCCATTTGAGAAGACCTCCAAGATGCCTTCCATTGGGAGAGGCCCTACTAAGTAGAACTTCAGGGACCAGTCACCTAGCATATCTGGAAGCAGCTGAGGAAGGCAAGCTGGGGTCATTGCCACACTTGAGATTTAATGCGTAATTCAGGTTTATATTATGGATGCATAGCATGCACCCAACAAAATTACTTTCTTTTGCATTCTTCTTTAAATTTCAGCCATATCTAAATAGTGCAGGATAAGTCTGAACTAAAGTGGGTTTCATTCTAGGAGAGTTTCCAGGGTTTGTATTAATCTAACTGCTAATTAATCATTGTTGTTGCTCCATCAGAGGGCAGCAGAACATATTTGTGGCTGAATCAGCCTGACTCTTTGCACAGAAACATTATCTTTGTGCACACCTTTTTTGTGAGTCACTCTGCTTCCACGGTAGCCACTCTACGACTATACCCACTGAATGTATTTTAGAGCCCCAATGCTCAGGATTTCTTTCTATGGATGTTTACCAAGTGAAGATCACAAGATGTTTTCTCAAATGCTTTTCTGCAAAAGAGAAAGAGTGGAAATTAACTAGAAGGGAGAGAATACAAGAGTTACATTTAACTAACCTTGGCAGTGTCCTTTTATCTTCACTATCCCAATGGTAAGTTGATACCATCTCTAAGAGGCTCAGCTTGGTCTTTCAATAGCTCAGAACTACCCAGCGTGCCAAGCATTGCTAATATCAGCCTGAATTCCTTCCTCGTCCTTGGATATTTTTCATTTACTCATGCATGCTGCTTTCCCTATAGTATTTGGGATCAAAGTAGTGTATTTCTTCATAACATGTTGCAGTTTGTAGAGGTTCTTACAAGCATCTCATAGGCAGATTGGGGTCTAGGGAGATGTCCTGCTCCTGTTAAATATTCAAGTCATCTTTAAGTAGCATTTGCTACTCTCCAACATATTAAATGACAGTTATTAGTGCAGGTTTTGCAGAAGTAAAAAGATCAGTGAAGCAACAAGCAGCAGTTTTCACATCAATACTAAAGACTCTGAAGACTGCCTATCACAGAAAATCAAGGTATTTCCATTTGAAAATTTAAAAATATATAATTATTCAGTTTATATCCTCCCAAATAAGCAATGTTGATGAAATAGCTTACCAAAATTTTAAAATATTATAAAGCAATTGAGATGACAGAGTTTATCATAGATCAGCGCACAGGATTTCAAATCATAGACCCGCTCCCTAAAGGGCAATGCCATCCTTCTGAGAGCAACAGTGACACTAATAGAGAAGGTGTGCACACAGCATTCTTTCTTTGGTTCAGTCTGTGCATGTTTTGTCCAACTCCTAACAGCCACTAGAGGATAGGACAAGACTGGGTAGCATCTCCAGTTGGGTTTGTGATGGCAATATAATGTTCAGTATCAGCCTGTTGATGGTATCTCACCTTTAATGACTGGACAATGTCTCCTAGGTATTTCATATACATAGGAAACAGTAAAGGGGAAAGGACTGATCACCATGGCACCCCAAAAAGGAATAGCTGATGGGGAAACCTTTCCTTTCCTATTAGAATTGCCCAATACTGTGCAGTAAGAATGGAGCAACTACAGAACAGTACCTCTGAATCTTCAATGGACGTGGGCAACCTAGAAAGATAACACAGTCCATTGTCTCTAAAGCTACCAAGATATTTGATAGGATCAAGAGAGGTAGACTAACCTCATTTAGTTCCCAATACAAGTCATCCACTGCAGCACCTAATGCTACCTTCATACCATTCCCAGTGGTGTGATTATTATTATTTTTACTACTGGTTCTATGGGCGTGGCTTGGTGGGCATGGCAGGGGAAGGATACTGTAAAATCTTCAGTCAGAGGAAGTATTTGCTGGCTCTCTGAACTACTCAAAGTTCCCACTGTCGGTTCTCCAGAACTGGTCAGAACCTGCTAAATACCACCTCAGCTTATAAAGGCCTTGGACTGCAGTTCTTAACTGGATCAGGATACAGCTACAATAGATATAACATCCCTATGTTTATCTAAGACAAACACAGGGTCTAACACAGGAGTCCCCAAACCTGGCAACTTTAAGACTTGTGGACTTCAACTCCCAGAATTCTGGAGTTGACGTCCACAAGTCTTAAAGTCGCCAAGTTTGAAGACCTCTAGTCTAACATATGACTAGCAGGGTGTGCTAAGTCAGAGATGTTGCCAAAAAGGCTGTGAACACTTTAGCTTTCTCTGACTGATCTCCATAGACTCTATCACCATCTGGAAATTAGCTGGTGAGTAGGTGGCCATACAAACTGAATAAATAATAAAGAGTCCAAGATAAGTTCAGCAAGCCTCAAGAGGGATACAAATGTGTAGCAGGGCTGTTGGTACACTAGATATTCTACTTGTTCCTAAAGCGAACTTAACACAAGAGATATTCAGATCCTGCCACCTTAAAAGTAATGTCCCTGATAACAAAATTTCCCTTAAGATCAGTACCATTTGCCCTTCTGACTTTAAGTCTATGATCCAAAACCTTGCAAAGAAAGATCTCCCAAAGGCAACATCACTACTTTCACCGAACTAGATCTTGATAATAAATGATACAGATCATTAGGATCCAGTATTGGGGCCACCAGGTTGAAAATAGAGTTCAACACCATGTTGCTGATCTCCCATCCTCTCCCCTGTATCCTGTGCTTAGATAAAGACCAGATGGAAAGTTTTGCTATTCATAATGTCAACAGCAAAACCTTCCATTTGGCCTTTATCCAATGCTGTGGTTTTAAATTTAAGGAATAAATCTGCCAAACAAGATCATAAATTGAGACAAATGTATGAGCTGATTTAAGCTTCATAGAAGAAAGTTCACTACAGTACTTGATTACAGCAACTTCAAATGATGACTCATATGTATGAATGGACCATGGCAGATTAAATCATTTTCTGATCACCTGATACTGTGAGATATAATGCTTGCTAATTAACTCTGTTCACACGTTCAGTTTTCAGATAGCAACTACAGGGCTATGAGACTTAGGAACATCATGTGGTCTACCATGTTTGCATATATGTATAATTTAATTATGCCCATACTATCCTAGTGAAACTCAATTGTAGAAATATTTGTAGCTCCTTTTATGCTATTCCAGTCTGTTTTGAGCTACCATTAAAAATGCCTATTTGTATTTCTAGCTGGAACTTTGGACAAGAAAAAATGGTTATGCACAAATAGGACAAGGAAGTTTCTAGTTGTTGCATTCCTTCCTCATCACAATTTTTCAGACTGATTTTTTTCATTGGTGATTGATTTATTGTCCTGGGGTAAAAATGGGTTGTTTTCTCAGCAGAATAATATGGAGTTTCATGTTTTTTAAAAACTGTTATCAATCTATTTTCCAGCTTGGCATTGAGCTGTGCTTATTTATTGCTCCTGATCTGTAAATGAGTCATGGTGATTAATATCTTATACTTGAATCAGGGAGATCTAAAGTCTGTTTCTATCCAACCATATACTCACTGAGTGAGTTTGTGCTAATCACTTCCTTATAGCCCAAGGATTCTGGGGGATTAAAGCCCCATTGTGCATCCAGAGAAGGTGGGATGTAATTGAAATGAATAATCAATGTAGTAGTTTGGTGATGGAAAAAAAATATATAGTTTAGCATCATGAAGAACAACCCTGTTAAAATTATGCAACATTTTAGATCTATTTAGGAGGAAGTAGATTGCAGAATGTTCATTCTGGTATTGTTTCAGTCCTTATCGTAAGTGACATGATTTACATGGTGGTCTGCAGAGAAATGTCACCCCCAAAGCAATTAATCCCGGGTGCGTGGGAGCACAAGGCTGCGCCAGTGTTGCCCACATGGCCCAGGGGAACACAAGGCTTGCATCGCTTGTATTGTGAACAATAGGAGGTAGTGAGGGGAGAAAGGGCGGAGGGGGGAACTTGGCCCACTCGTCCCACGCAACTTGCCTGGCCACTGGGCTGCTCTTTCTGCTTCTTTCTTCTTCTGCTTTTGGCTGCACACAAGGAAAGCAGCAAAAGTCTTTCTTTCTCTCCCCCAAACTCCACCAGAAATGAGTCTTTGGGACCCTGCAAGGCATCCTGCTCCAAGAGGCTATGCCAGAACAAGTCTCACAAAGACTCATTTTTGATGGAATTTGGGGGAGAGAAAGAAAGACTTCTGCTGCTTCTGCTGCTTTCCTTGCATGAAGCCAAAAGTCTCTCTCTCTCTCCCTTTGAGAATGGAGCTGGAGACGGTATCCTGTGATCCCAAATAAAGAATGATTGATCGGTAGGAAAATGGGGTGGGAAATTTTCCTGCAGAAAGTTTTTGGGGATTTTCCCAGGGTCTCTGGTCCACGGGATTTAAAATTATGAGTTTGGTGGTCCCTGAGGTCCAAAAGGTTGGCGACCCCTGTTCCAGAGTGTGAGAACCACGGTACAAAGGCTCATCTCTGTTGGAATTGCAATTTATCAGTCCTTTTGATTCCAACATTATCTTTTTAATGCTTCTATCATGAGCAAGTCCCAGAATTCCCCAGCTAGCACAGTAACTGGGGGATTCTGGGAATTGAAGTTCACAGGTCTTAAAAGTTGCCAAGATTGAGGGGAAAAAAAACAACACTGAGAAAAACGTCAAGATTCCAGCTCAAAAAGAAGGACCTACTAATTTTGCATCCATATAGCAAACCATGACCTGAGTCAGTGAAAAAAAATCAAATCAGACTCTAACGCAAATGAGGATTGGGCTGAGTAAACTGGATCGAGATAAGCTCAAGTGTGATTTTTTTTTTATCTTGGTTTGAGACCAAGGACTTCACGGGCATAAATCCAGGGCTCCGTGGAGCAGAAAGACTAAGAGGAACGCCAAATGCCATCAGAGTTCAGTGAAGCAAGTGTGAAGTAACAGGCGTTACCGCCTAAAGAGGACGTAAAGAGGACGGAGGCATTACCCCATTAAGTAGTCCAGAGTTTAATATTACCCAACTGCACCACCCATTAGGGGAAAAGACTAGGCGGCCGCGGCGTGCTTGAGAGCAGCCGTAAGCGAGAAGAGGCGGTCGGGTCAGTCCAGCTCAAACAGACGCTCTGCCCCGTATCTCGGCCCAATTCACCCAGCAGCCGTCTTAGGCCTGGGCGGAGCTTGACTGGGTTTCCTCCCGCCCCGGCTCCTCCCAGAAGCCGGAGCCTGGTAAAGACAGCTCCGCCGGGGTGTTTCCTAGTTCGGCGCTCGCCACTCGCTCGCTGCTTCGCGTTCCGCTCCTTCTCTTGCTTGGAGCCCGGAGGATGGTGCTGCCCAAAGCAGAACACGCCGTCCGGCTTTACCGGACGCCGCCGGAGCTGGCGCTGGAGGCTCATGTGTCTTCCTTGGAAAAATACCGCGAGCTTTACCGCCGCTCGGTGGAGGAGCCGCAGGGTGAGTGCCAGGCCGTGGTGGGCGAGGTTGGCGCGCCTTTCCCTGTCAGCTTCGGGGCAAGCTTCCAGGCCGCTCGCGGTTGCCTGACTTCCTGACCGTGGCAGGCGGGATGGGAGGCGGACCGTGGCTGGGGCCGGAGGGCGAGAGAAGGACGCTTGGAAGTAAGAAGCCTCTGTCCCAAGGGCGCCACGATCCAGCTTCTCTCCTCTCTCCTGCTACCATGTGCTCGCATAGCTGTCCTCTTCCTGCTCCTCCTATAATAGGGGTCGGGTACTGGTAGTTCCCGATCCTTTTGATCGGATGCATCAGGATCCCGAAGGCGAACCAATCACTGCCCCGGAACCCATCCGTTAGTGGCAGGTGGGCAGTCCGGGCTGCGAAGCGGGTATCTCTGCTCTCGCGTGTGTGAGCAACAAGTGTCTTCCTAGCATCTCTGCTAGAATTACTTTGCTGGGTTGTTTCAAGGAGGGGTGTGTAGGGAGGGGACGGTGCTTCCCTTGTCTGGCTCCAAGTTCAGTTTCTGAAGTTACAACCAGCCGACCTGTTAATTATTTGTCCAAACAGAAGAAAAATAATCACTTGTTGATCTATAAAGTAAACACCTTACCTTACCTGGACCATTAAAAAAACCTCCTTATTGTTATGCTAAAACAAAGAGCAGTTGAGCAGTTCAAAGTTAGACATGAATAGATGTGGGTGTACTGTAATCCACAATTGTGTTTTGGGAAATTGGTTATACCAGGTTATGAAATAGGACCAGCACTTTGGAAGCTTCTATATTTGCACATAGGTTTTCCATACATAATACTTAATACTAATCTCATCAGACTTCCCTCCCTTAATTTATAACAATATGTAATTATGTGTCATTTGCTTCCTTACACAGTTGCTTATCTAAATGAGCATGAGTGTATTTATGTGCTAAATTCACAAAACTGGTTCTAGCATTACCTTCAGGAGAGGGATAATGCAGTTAGAAGATGTTTCATGTTGAAGTAACATCCAAGTGAAAGATGACAATACACTTCCAGCTGAGCAGCATAACTGGGGGAAGAACTTCAGTCATACCCTGAGTTCATGCTGTGTGGATCTTGAATATTACAATAACTATTGCCAGAATAAAGACTTATTCACATTAGTCCTTCAGTATTTGGCTCAAAACTGTGCCTAGATTATATATTGTCAGTTCTAGGCTGTCAAATATTTAGCTGGGGTTAGTAACATTCTCCTAGATGTAGCAAGTTTTGTGGGGGTGTCTTTGAGTAAGTTTTTGATTCCTGGTTGCTGTTTGGACAAGTTCTTTCAGTTTTCTTGGCAAGGTTTTTTTGGAAGAGATTTGGTATTGCTTGTCTGAGAGAGAGAATGACTGGCTCAAGGACACCCAACAGGCTTTGTGTCTAAGATGGGACTAGAATTGACAATATCCCATTTTCTGCCTGAAGCCTTAATCATCATACTAAACTGGCTCTTGTAGCAAGATATTGACTATAATTGGGTGCCAACCTTTTAGCAGTAGGTTAGCAGAGAAACCAAGCAGCCAGATTTTAATATCTAGATCACTGTTTCTCAACCTTGGCAACTTTTAAGATGTGTGGGATTTAAGTGGAGGAGTTCCCCTGATATATGGAAGCACCCCACCCCCAAGATATTTTGTTACAGTGTTTCTACCATGTTGTCTATAAAGGCCTTTTTTGGCAAAAGGTACTTCTTGTTTAGTGGCTGCTTCATTTAGCACCATTCACAGTTTGTATGGTTTTGGACAAAGAAAGAGATGAACACAAATGAAACTCATTGAAACTTGCAAGAGCTATCGGTCTATAAAGTTATGTTTCTAAGTATGAGATATATTTAAAAAAAATAACACATTTTTTATTATTTTATCATAAAATATACACTCATAATATGCTGTTCTACACCCCCATTGGTACATAAGGAAGAGGTTATATTCGGCTTTTCTGCTTTCAGGAGAAGTTGTAAAATATAAGTTTAGTGAATTGAACACCCATTATGCAGAAGGTAATAGGTAGCATCCACAGAGAGATACAAGTGAAACACTCATCCGCACCACTTAGCTCATTGTACCAAAAGAAATATGCAAAATTACTAGCATACACTTCTCAATGAAGGAAAAATAAATAAATAGTAGATAAACACATTGGGTAGAAAATACTCTATTTCTCCCCTGACCATTCTACCATGGTCCTCTGAACCTTTCCCGCTCCTCTGGTCCTGCTTTTTAATTTCAAAAAATGTCTTTGGGATTCATTTGAAGCCCAGTGGCATACTTGGAAATCAAGATGGTTTTAAAGACCACCATCCTTTATTTTCAGCATGTCAACCTTTCAGTTGATTTGATTATAGCAATATATTTTTGTAGTCAGGAAGGGGCAGGGAGTTTGATGAGCACCAAGGAAAAAATTGTGTTAAGGCTCCAAAATATATTAATGTTAAAACTAGAATTAACAGAACCGAAAACAAAGCATGCAATTAAGAATGAACTGAACATGATTTTGCCAACATGTTTATTGATATTAAACTGTCAACTTGTGCATTAGTTTGGATTTGAAAGTAAAAAGTTGCATTGGACTGTTTAAAGACCCAGACATAGAATCACAGAATGCAGAATTATTGGCAGTGGTGGGAAAAAGCATGGCTACTTTAAGGAGTTGCTGACAAGTACTATGTTGGCTCCCCTACAGTATGAATGCAAAACACTGCAGAGCCAGTGCAAATCCCAGAACTAAGTATATAAAGTATAGCTAGTCCTCAACTTATGAGCACAATATTTTTATTTATAAAAGTGAGTAACATTTAATATTGTGATAAATAAAAGGAAATTATTTAAACAATTTTTGTAATATTTCAAATTGGGAAAAAGAAGATAATTGGCTATGATTATATAATTGGTGCATTTATGAACATATACTTGAATGTAGGTTCTATTAAACTTCTGGGAAGTATATATTTTCAATTATAATGATAGTATATAGTTAAGTAGGAAATTATGATTGAATTCAAAATATTAACTTTCTGCTTGGATTAGTTGCTATGGAAATCAGGATATGAGCTAGAAGGATTTTAATCTCTCTTTGTCAAATTCTCTTATCTTGCCTCTGAATAAATGTCACGTGAATGAAATTCTATCATCATGAAAAAAATCGTGCTTGTGGATCTTTTTTGTTGTTGCTAAGAATGACTATTAATATAAACTTCAGAATACAGCCAATATCTAGCAAAAGTGAGACCAGCCTGCTTACTACATAGTAAGTGTTCATAAAATTGCAAGGTAAGTCTTTATATGCCTATATCTGATAGTATTTATGAATATCTTGTGTTTGAAACTTTTTAAAAACTTTTTTTACAGAATTTTGGAGTGAGATAGCCAAAGAATTTTACTGGAGGAACCAACACACTGGACCATTCCTACAGTACAACTTTGATGTTACCAAAGGGAAAATCTTTATTGAATGGATGAAAGGAGCTACAACGAACATTTGCTACAATGTTTTGGACAGAAATGTTTACGAGAATAAACTTGGAGACAAGATAGCATTTTATTGGTAACGTTCTGCTTCTTACTTCGTTCTAGAGAGTTCCGATATAAATTTAACATTAAATTGTGGTTGTGGGATGAAATATTGGAGAAGATGATAAAGAATAAATAAGTATTGTGTCATTAGAAACTCTCTTGTAAGGTGCATGAGAAAGTAGAGAAAATTATTCTCAGATATGGATTTCTCATTTTTCCTGTTCTGTCTACAATGCAAATTGCAAAAAACCCACTCTTCATTTATTAATTATCTGGCAACCATTCACTAATACAATGGTAATGCAAAATTCATGTTCTGACCTATGCATGCATTTGCAACAATATTTTAAACAACAAATGGGTATACTCTAAAGTTTTTTTTTCAAATCTTTGTAGTGCTGCTCTTATTTTTCTTATTCATTATTTCTGTTTAATAGGCTTCAGTTTGTCAAAGCAATACTTTAGTATTTTCAAAAGTTTACATTCTCCCAGCTGTAGGCTAATCTAAGTCAAATGATAGAATTTGAAAACAACAGTAAACTATAGTTTGGCTATGTGCATTAGTCAAAAAGGCAAATATTTTTGCATAACAGATACTTGCTGAAAAATACAAAGTTAACCATGGTCTATTCATTAGCATATATTCCTTTTTCACAGTGATCTACGTATGCAGTTTTTAATCTTTTGCATATTTATCTATTTAAACTTATGGCCATCCACTTACTTCTGTAACTCTGAGTGACAATCAATAAATTAAAACCATAACACTGAAAACCTAACATTTTAAAAAAATAACTGCCATGTAATAGCTTCGTTGTATCTTGTATTCAAGGATATTAATATCACTTATTTCCTCTTTCTGATAGTTCTAGTTTCTAGTTCCCTTTTGCTTTACTGAGCAAAAGAAGAATCAGGAAATGTGACACGAATCCTGTCAACATTTAGTAGGACGTAAGTCCAACTGATTTCACTCAGGTTATATTCCTGAATGTTTCCATTTTTTGCAGGCTGTAATAATAGTGGTGTTTACAAAGCTGACTTATTGTTAATATTTATTTAGCCAATTACTGTAATTAAAAGTAATTCCTATAGCAATGCAAATCAATAAAACCATATAAAGCTGCAGAAATTAAAACCATAAAACAACAGCAAATAAACTATGGTGATACTATTGTTACAATACAGTAACTGGAACACCAATGCAAAGTAACTTAAAGGTTATATAAATAACAAGGTCTTCAGCTGATAATAAAGGTAAACTATGACAACCATAAAGAATTGTAAAAGGAATTCCACAAGTGCTCCACCACCTATATCTGGAATGACCTTTCTTTTGGGTGGCCATACAGAGAAAATATGGAAAATGTGATATAATCGAGAGGGCATCCCTTCTTGATACTTGCTAGAGAAAATGGGTCATCAGATATTCAAATCCTAAACCAAAAAAAGCTTTGTATATCAGCACAAGTATTTAGCCGTAACTTTTTAGCATGATGACAGCCATCACATTTTTTTCAGATGATGTAACCTTATTCTAAAAGGTAGTCTTGTTTAGTACCCTAGTTGCAGCATTTTGTACTAGTTGTATTTATTACTCCATTGGTGGCAAATCCATATTCTGCATATTTGAAATATTTTCTAAGCATACTTCAGAGTTCAAATTATATTACATTTTTTCTAAATCAGATTTTTCAGGCAATCTGAGGAAAAAGTATAGGAAATATAAATAAGTTGCATTTTTCAATATTAAAGCAATAGTTGACATTTCAGAATTTGAATTTTATAGTTGTTCTAATGTTGATTAATGATGGTCTGGCAGCCAGGCATTTCTTCTCTTTTGTGAATGTTGCACCCTTGGGTGCTAGATGTGATAACAAACCATGGAATGTCAATATAATTCTTTTTGCCTTGAATATGCCTCCTGTTTCAATTTATATTTGATATACTCAAGGAAACAGATTATTTGGGTTCACTTAATGTAAGCTGGAAGTGATATGCCTATGCCCCATTTTGAGGCCATAGAATTTATTTTAGTTTTTCTGGAACATTCTGCAGCATTCTAGTTTGTCTCAATATCCATGCATGAAGTTAATGGTACATTGTAATCTTTTTAAGTGGTATTGAGAACTACTGACAATATTTTGCTACAGTTTCAGTTACTGGGGCTCAGCGTGAATACATGATACAGCTTTTTGGAGGAAAGAAAATATAACCACAATTGAGCCCATTTTTTTGGTTATTAAACAGACAGTTAAGTGATTTTGCCCATTTTTATGACCTTTCTTACTATAGTTGATAAGTGAATCACTGCAGTTCTTAGAGTGAATAATTTGATTATCAGAAAGTAATCACATGACCCTAAGACAGTGCAGTCGTCATAAATACATGCTAATTGCCAAGCATCCAGATTTTGATCATATGATCATGGAGATGTTGCAATGATTGAGTCAAAATCAGTCATAAACCACTTTTTTCAATGCCATTTTAACTTCAAATGGTCACTCCCCGAATAGTTGTAAGTCAAGGACTATTGATACTATGGAGAGTAATAAGATTGCTTAATCTTCTAGGGCCTCCTGTTTTAGAGTTCAGGTTTTTACTTATGAGCTCCTTGCAGTTAATCATTTTGTTAGTAACTGTGTTATAATGGCTTAAAAACAAATCTAGTGGTTTACATTTAATGACTATCCAATATTACTAGGTTCATAAGTTAGGCACAATACTAGTAGGATTCCAGTCTCATTGTCCTTTGAGCAGAATCTAAATGTTGTATTAAAATGCTTTTGTTCCAAAACATCCCATCTCTTTCAAGGTCAGAATCCTTCTGGCTGAGGTAAGAGTGACTGTTCTGGGGCCAGACTGAGATGTTTTGGAGATTCCATTGTGATTTGGCAAATGTTTTGGATGCTATATGTCTTTAGCTAGAAGGATATTATTAAATTGGTTTATTGACAAGAGGCTGATGCTTCTTATTGTTTAGAGGTAAGCCAGTTTCATTTTTTAAAAAGCAATGTTCAGCTTTTGGTTGCTTTTCACTTTTAATTGCCTTTTAGAGAAATGCAACATTCTAGTTAGTGGCAATAAACAAGTTGTTTATTGAACTGAGGTGAATTGTATTTCTGTGAATGTAGAACATTTCCTTTTTCTTTATTCAAGATGTTAGTATATTCTTATTAAGCCAGTAGTGAGGCTCTGAAGGTTATCTAAGTCTGAAATGTAAGATGGAAAAAGGGAGCATATTGCAGGAAGCAGTGTGCAAGATGGTCTGAGAAGGGTTTGATAATAAATGGATTTTCCAAATTTATTCTATTTCTGCCTAGAAATGGAATCAGAATAAACATAGCTGAATGTTAATGAAGTTTCTCTCTGTTGTCAACAACTGCATTTTGTAACTACAAAACCAGACTATACAAGACTGCTGCTAAAGTTCATATAGGAGTGCTACAGGCCCTAAATATTGTTTGCAAACTGGTAAACTGAATGCTTCTTGGAAGCCTACCCACGGGGCACTAAGGAGACATCTCTTCCTTCAAGCTTGCTCTTTTGCAACTAATGCACATATACCCTTTGTCTTTATATGGTCAATTTAATTATTATAGTTAATGCTTAATGGTAAGATCCACAACCTGTCTACGTTAGTGGCAATCACCATAGCAATGACAATACATATCATAAATTTATTTATTTGTTATATGAATTGTATACCACTGACTTCCAAATGACTTGATGGTTTACTTTATAGCCATGAAAATAGAAATTAAATCAACATCATCATAAAACCATAAAAATAATCAGTGGTTAAATAATAACACATTAAATTAGGTTTGTGTGACTACTTTTGCTTGTGTGAAATCTGTTGGTAAATTTATTTAAATAATTGGTCTTATATAAGGTTGCTTCTTTGTGCAAACTTTCCTCACTTGCTCTGTGCCATGTGTAAATCTTATAATTTTATAACAAGTCCCAGGGCTTTAAGTATAAAAAATGTGTCACAACTGGTACTGCTAAACTTCAGCTGCATTGATCTCTCATCAATGGCTATTCTTGCTAAGATTGTTAGGAATTGGTGTTTGATAAACATCTGGAGGACATCTTCCTCCAAACTAAAGCATTAGGGGCTTTTTAAGAGAAAAAAATGTCACAATGTAATGTTTTAGAATTTATATATACACCATAAGGATAGTCATGAGAAATTGTCTGCATTAATAGTTGATGCAAATTTGAAATCAATAGCACCTGGAGAACAACAATGTCCCAATAACACTTGGAGAACAAAACATTGTCCATGACCCATGTAATGTATCCACTATCCTGGATATTCCTTAGAATTGGGTTTGCATATGGATTGCATCATAAGAAAGTTGCAGAGAACATTGGTAATCAGTTTCTAGTTCAAATGCAAATAAAAGATCAGACTGGTGTTCAAAGGTTTGTATAAAATTTCCATCTAGCAATTGGAAGTATCATCAAGTGTCATCCATTATTTTAGGGAACTTTCAGGGAACCTAATGAGGATACGAATATTTCCCTGCTTTTTATTTTCTTAACTTTATATTCTTTTGTTTCTTATTAAGCCATCTTTTTTTCTTGCTTCCTGTTCCAATAATTTATTTTTAGGATTCATTTTTGTCTTAAAATTTTGCCTACCATTACAAGAGGCACCAGACGGGGTGAATTTGCTGTTTAGAAGTGTTCAGATTACTTTTTTATAGCAATAGCAATAGCACTTAGACTTATATACCGCTTTATAGTGCTTTACAGCCCTCCCTAAGCAGTTTACAGAGTCAGCATATTGCCCCCAACAATTTGGGTCCTTATTTTACCCACCTTGGAAGGATGGAAGGCTGAGTCAACCTTGAGCCTGGTGGGGTTTGATCTGCTGAATTGTAGTAGAAGTAGCTTGCAGTGCTGCACTCTAACCACTGCGCCACCAAGGCTCTATAATTTATGTTTAAATCTTTATGCTGCTTATTTCTGGTAGTGTTGCAAATATGTGAATTGGAAATCTTGATTTTACTATATTTATTGCTTATTGCTTATAGAGATACAGAAATTATGTGCAGCAAAGGATTAGAATTTGCTGTCATGATTGTGTAAATAGAAGCTTTTGTACTCTGAAGATTATATAGTCTGGTGCATTTTATTTTAGCTTGAGGGAATTTGTCCCTGAAAAGGGATGCTGTTGGAATAAAAAAAATTTTTTTTTGTTCAGCTAAAGAACAAGAGTCACCTTACAGGGGAGATAGGTGGCATAAAAATGCAATAAAATAAATAAATAAAAATATTCTTAGTTTATGAAATTGAAAGTTACTTTGCTCACAGCTCCTGATTTAGAAAGTCATTGGGTATTCTAGCTCAGCAAAGTGACTTTATCTATTTTTTCTAATCTGGTTTTAGGGATTGATGTTTGCTCTGCAAACATGAAAAGATAGTGCATACCTTTAAAGTATAGTTTCCTTATGCTAAAGTTAGAAAATAATAAGTGCTGTGGTATGGACCAACCTCTCCCTTTCTGGACCTTAGAAATTCAGAGCTATCCTCCCTAAATTGCTTCCCTGCAGGTGGGAGAAATGATACTGTGTCCACGAAGCAGTCTTTCTGGTATAAGAAAAGCAGATTGAGAAAGGCCACTTTGATAAAGAGTGAGAAGGGAGCAATGTATTCTCTAAAAAAACATATGGATTCTATGTAAAATGGCGGGTTCATAGATTCCTTTAGGAAGGAGCTAAGTTTATTGGTGTCCCTCCATATGTTATACATACACATAGGTCTATTGCATTTTGATCCACGTGTTTGCTTATAAATCAATCAATCAATCAATAAAATGTGGCATTTTTGTGAGGTACAAAATGGACAATACAATGTTGATCCAAGCTGTTAAACCAGAAGTTGGCAATATGGATACTTTCCAGCTGCTTAGGATTGCGTCTCCAATAATCTTTTACCATTGGCCAGATTGCTGGGATTGATAAGAGGTAAAGTCTAGGCATCAGATTATCGATTTGTGAAAACTGTCTGTCTGTCTGTCATACATACATAGACATAGACATACCGTACACATATACATTCACATATACCTTGGTGCTTTCTGAGCTTGCTTGTTTTCTTGCAAATGTTTCAGTACCCTAACTGGGTAATATCATCAGTGCTTTATCAGTGCATCATTTCAACCCTGAGCTACAAATATTCTCCTTTATTGATATATATCTTCCTTCTCCTATTTTCCCCACAACAACAAACCTGTGAGGTGAGTTGGGCTGAGAGAGTGAGAGTGAATGGCCCAAGGTCACCCGATTGCTTTCATGCCTAAGGTGGGACTTGACCTCAAGGGCTCGTGCCTTAACCATTAGGCCAAACTTGGCTTTCTGAATTACAGATAATCCTCGGCTTACAACTGTTCAATTAGTGATCTAAGTTACAAGGGTACTGAAAAAATGGACTTATAACCATTTTTCACACAATCCTCATGGTCACATGATCAAAATTAAATTCTTGGCAACTGACTCATATTTATGACAGTTGCAGTGACCCAGAGTTACGTGACCACCCTTTGTAACCTTCTGACAAACAAAGTCAATGGGGAAGCCATGTTACTAACTTAACAACTGCAGTGATTCACTTAACGGCTGTGGCAGGAAAGGTCTTAAAGGTCATAAAATGGGGCAAAAGTCACTTAACAACTATCTTGCTTAGGAACAGAAATTTTGGGCTCAATTGTGGTCATAAATCGAGGACTACCTGAAGGACTACTCATTCAGACTGTTTTCAATGCTTTATAAATAGCTTTACGTATTTCTGGTTTGGATTTAGTGTAGGGGATAAATTTATAATATATTGCAGAAATTCATTGGAAAATCTCAAATTGACCCTTCTTTTTCTAGTCACTCTGCCAAATCTCTCAAAAAGTTTCACTAACACTCTTCAACTCCTTTCCATATAAGAAATTTTAGTGAAACATTTTTTCTGTATTAAGAATTAAGTGTATGTGTGCGCGCATGTGTACAAATTACAAGATTTCTGTCTTAAAACATCATTTCTAATACACGTGCTTATTGAGAATGTTCTCTTTCTACTTGGCTGTGGTTATAGTTTTGCAAGAGTTCATTTCAGAAATTGCATTTCACCAATGCTATCACCTTGCCAGGATGGTAGTTGAGTAAGAAAACCAGATAGACAAATGCCATAATCTCTGAAAGATGATTGCTCATGCTCTATAATTACACAGGTGGTCTTGCTTAATGACTAGAAATAAGTACTGCTGTTTGTGTAGAGAAATGCTATTGAACAATTTTCCTTAAATATACATGACTTAATAATTTAAAAAAACAGTGACTGGAATTTTGATAATTCTTTTAATTCTATTAAAACTGTAACAATTGTATAGGAATGGAACACTATTATCTGCTGCATGCTTGGGCTGTAGTTTGCTTCAGATTCAAAGTCAGAAAGATGCGTTAGCATCCCAGTCTTGAAACTCCTTAAAGCAAAATTGCTTTAAACTCTTTAAGCTAAACAAATCCTTTAAGGAAGTCAAAAAATACATACTGGTATATTTTTTTCCTGCAAAAAAGATGACACAGTTACTGCATTTGGATGGTGTACATTCAAAACTAAAAGTGGTAGTGCTCAAGAATGTTACATATTTTTCAAATATGTAAAACCACATTCTTGGTAAGACCACAGTTTGGAATACTGCATCCAGTTTTGGTCACCACATTACAAAAAAAAATGTTGAGACTTTGGGAAAAGTGCAAAGAAGAGCAACTAAGATGATTAAAGGCTTGAAGACTGGAACATATGAAGAACGGTTGGAGGATTTGGGTTTAGCTCATCTAGAGAAAAAGACTAGCGAGGACATGATAGTAGCATTCCAGTATTTGAGCGGCTGCCTCAAAAAAGCGGGAGTGGCGGGTCAATTTATTTTCCAAATCACCAGAAGGAAAGACAAGAAACGATGGAAACTAATCAAGGAGAGAAGCGATCTAGAACGAAGGAGAAATTTCCTAACAGTGAGAACAACTAACCAGTGGGACAGCTTGCCTTCAGACATTGTGGGTGCTTCGTCACTGGAGGTTTTTAAGAAGAGACTGGACAGCCACTTGTCTGAAATGGTATAGGATCTCCTGCTTGAGCAGGGGCTGGACTAGAAGACCTCCAAGGTCCCTTCCAGCTCTATTCTGATTCTTATTCTGAAATGTTCTTGGGATTGTCTCTTCAAGCTATGTTGAAAGAATCTGAATCTTACCTAAAAGTATTAAAAGTAGGAGCATGTGGTAGGTTTTTCAAAGATTATATAAATCCCATCTTATTTTTAAAATTTAGAATATGAAAGAAAGCAGGCTCATAATGCTACTTTAAAGGAATACTTTTCAGAGGAGATATATTGATATCAAACTATCACTGTCACAGCTGCTTTTTGTTACAACTGCTTTTTTTATTAATCAGTACATTCAGCACCTTGTGACTGGGCATAGAAAAGCTTTCTTAAATGAGCAAACACAAAGTTTACATCATAACTCTAGGATTTAAGTTCAAGTTGTTCTAGATTGGGTGTGAGAAAGTGATGGATCTTTGAACTATTGAACTGCTGTTCACAATTGCTAATAAATAAACTCAACTGTGAGAATTGCTACTCAGCAACACTATATCAACCCCAGAATATATGCTAGGCCAAAAAATCAACTCCACAAGAAGACTTAAACTATTTTTATTAAAATTGGCTATAATATGGAATTTGCCAATCTGACTGTGATTTATCTCCTCCCCCTTTATACTTCTGAGAATTAGGGAGGTGGCTTTCTAAGAGATGTTTACATACCTTTAGCATGACTTGAGCTTAGGCCATGTTTTTCACCTTGTTGCTTTGATAACAAATTCTGCTTATCTGTGCCAAGGTTTTCTTCTTTACTCTCTACATACCTGGAGGATCAGAAATGGTTTTCTTTCATGGTAGAGGAACTCTTAGGAAGAATTTCCTTGTCCATGTAATGACTATCAGCAATTCTACTGGCAAGATGTCATATCTTTCTATAGTTAACAAGAGACATCCTCAGGAAAACCACTTTCTTATTTTCAGGGAACTTAATTGACAGTGCATCTTGCTTGCTTAAGCTATTTTGAAATAAATTTGGAATTGCATAAGAATGAGTTTAACCCTTAGATAACTCACATTACTCATATCTAAATCTGCATAGGAAAGATTCTTAGTGTGATAATACTAGGTAGGTATTACTAATAGTAACACACGCCAAAACATAAATTGCAGAAAAAATAGAGGACGTCTTCCTCAATTATACAGTAAAGATCAATAATATATCAATTAGCTAAATAATACTTTTTATTATAAATATATATATAATTAAAGTTACTTTTTGCTATATGGTTGTGATTGTGGAGAGGGGAGACTTACACCTTTCCAAATGCTGGTGGACTGCAGCTCCCACATTCTTTATTGTTAGGCATAATTGCTGAACTATAACCCTGACAGTAGCTGAATAACCATAGTTTTTCCACCTCAGATTTAGACAGCATGCTTTTTTGTGAATTGTTTGTCTACCATGAAAAGTACATTCAAAATTCCATATGATAAATAATATTTCAAAATCAACATGTAGGTTGCATGAGGAAATTGAAGAATAGGATTTGGTGGCCTGGATGAGAATGGAAAGAGATCATGTCTATGCTTGTATCCTAGTTTAATTTCAGAAAATACCGCATGCACATGGTCATTGTTTAAGACAGCATTATGGTGATATATAAATTTATGCCTGTGCTATACAGCAATTAATGAGATTTTGTAATATACAAGTGGGGCCTGTGAATATTCCCAATTCTCTTAATGATCTTATGTGCATTTTTGAAGAGAAACTAAAAGAAATATAGAAAAAGCCTTTAGTTCTCTTTCAGTGATCAAATCAAATTTATGTTGCAGATAATACTTGGATTGCAAATTAATGAAAGGGAGGGAACTATAATTTGCTTAAAAGCTTTAGGCAGCCTTTCCTGCCTGTAAGCTGTTCCATTAATCCAGAATTGTTTTTAATTAAGCTAACTGTGCAGGACTAATAGTGATGTCCTAAATCTTGATGTACAAAATGGATATTCATGCACATAGAGAAACAGTATCTGCTTGAAATTCCATTTTGATGATATTGTACAACATGGTAAAGTGTTGCTGAGAAATGGCAACATCAGTAGGCCATTGAAAATACCGATAAAGGCTGTATAAAAACTTGATTGACTTTGTAGACTTTGTACTTAACAAAATAACAGAATTACAGAGTTGGAAGAGATCTTGGAGATCTTCTAGTCCAATCCCCTGCTCAAGTAGTAGACCCTATGCCATTTCAGTTAAGTAGCTGTCCGGTCTCTTCTTAAAGGCCTCCAGTGTTATCCATAAGTACTTCGCCTTTATCAGTAACATGGACCTACATATCTGTGACACAGCCATAGGCACACAAATGTTCCTCAATATCATAAGAATGCTTTCTTAACTCTTACCCTCTGAAATTCCTTTACTTGAGATTTAATTTAAGATTCCATCATGACTTAAACACCTTCCATCTACCATCGACTTCAGCCTAGACCTATCTACAAAACAAATCTACTTTTTTAATATTATTGTAGAACTACATAGTGGAAATGCAAACCTCACATTATACAGGAAATTCATTGATTGCCATGCATAACAACATGCTTCCAGCTTTCACCCAAAACATACCACCAAACCTATAGTCGGACTACCAATTGTTAACTGATGAGATGTAATCTGTCCCCCATGTGATCTGCATCTACATAACGAAACTGTCTTCCTCTTCCACCTAGTTTAAAGCCTATGCCAACCTAGTCATGCTATGATCCAATGAAGGAAACTGCAAAGCGAATTTGTTGGTTGAAAATAGTGCTATCAATCCCCTGAGTTGTACCAGAGCTTCCTCTTTGATGTGTGTATTTATGAATATTTGTGCAAGGCTATCCTTTTGACACAATGTGACAAATCATTTTTAACATTAAAGCATGCACTCTCTTGATTTTGGCAATAGATGTAAGTGCAAGTGAAGAACCTAGAGTATTTTAGCTCTTGGTATATTCACAGAAAATTCGAAAGATAGGACATGTTTTATATCTTTAGAAATTATGACATTTTCTTATCAGTCCTTAATACTTTTATGTTAATATCTATGTAAAACTGCTCTGAAAGAGTTATATAGCACTTTTGAATTAGAGAGCACACTCCAGAAAAGCTGTATCTGGTGATAATGGGTACTACTGTGGTTCACCACCCTCTGCAGGTGGCAGCATGTAGGCAATATGGCCAACTTCAGAAGGTAAAGGGCAATATTTCCATTGGGACTATCTGGGAAATCCAGGGTAGTTGGCTAGTTGGAAATTGGAAAAAAGAATCTTGGAGAAGGGCAGTGGCAAATCACATTTATAACAAGAAAATGGAATGGATGTAGTCAGCAGGTATCAAGCTCTGCTTGAGGGTGGCTTTATTTTTTTTTACCACTAACTGTCTTATAACCTGTCGAAATGGAATAAATTATTATTATTTAAATTTGCTTATGCCCATCTTGCCACAAGGCAACTGAAATGGAAGATAGATTTCTGGTTATTATAAGAATTAGTGGGGAAATGGGCAGTCATATAAAAGAGCTTTAAAAAACAACATATAGGTTGCCTTGAACTGAATTTTGAAGACAACTGTTCAATAATATGAACCAACCACATACATGTAGTTCTTGACCTACAAACATTCGTTTAGTGACCAAAGTTACACCAGTACTGAAAAGAGTGACTTACAACTGTTTTTCACACTTACAACCTTTGCAATATCCCCATGGTCATATAATCAAAATTCAGACACTTTGCAACTGGCATGTATTTATGACAGTTGCAATGTCCTGGGGTCATGTGATCAACTTTTGTGACTTTCTGACAAGCAAAGTCAATGGGGGAATCCAGATGCACCTGATAACCATATTACTAACTTATAACTACAGTGATTCACTAACAATTGTGACAAGGTCGTAAAATGGGACAAAACTCACTTAAAAACTGTCTTATTTAACAATGGAAATGTTGGGCTAAATTGTGGTCATAAGTGGAGGACTACCTCTAGATTTCCTTACTTGCTACAAAACATTTTTGTCAGCAATGTACATTGAAACTGGCAATCTTGTGTGATGCTTTCTGATCAATGTTGAATGGTAGGGAAATTGACTTTTCAACATACGTTTCCAGTGTGTTCAAATTACATAATTCTATATTCAATAGTCATGCACTTATAACACTTTAAGACTTGACTTTAAGAAGTAAGTACATGAACTTTATTTAAGTAATAAATTTAGGTAAATAGATATGTTCATATATTTGCTTAATATGTCTGTATAGGAGAGTAAATCCATATACCAGGTGGATATAATGAAATAGCCATCTAATGACGTGCAAATTTAACAGCAATAAAGTTTATAGCTACCCGGAGATCAAAAACAGGTTTTTCTTCTACAATTGGGAAGAACTTTATTCTAAAGAAAAATTGTAAATTTCTCTTTTGTCTGATAAAAAATGATTGCCTATTGCATGTTGTTGCCTTTTAAACCGAGCTAAATTTCTACTAAATATTATTGGGTTCATTCTAAAGAAGCATGTAACTCTGGAAACTGAAAGCATACCAGAGGTGGTATTCTTCAGGTTCTGACCAGAACCGGTAGTGGAAATTTTGAGTAGTTTGGAGAACTGGCAAATACCATCTCTGACTGGCCCCACCTCCATCTATTCTCTGCCTCCTGAGTCCCAGCTGATCGGCTGGGTCTTCTTTTGTTGCCCTGCTCAGGAGAATAGAGCTGGAAAGCAGGTTAGTGAGGTGGGGAGGGAATGGGATTTTGTAGTAACCTTCCCCCAGAAGAAAGGAGGGAATGGAGATTTTACAGTATCCTTCCCCTACCATGCCCACCAAGCCACACCCACCAAGCCACCAAGCCACCAAGCCAGTCCCACAAGCCACCCCCACAGAACCAGTAGTAAAAAAATTTGAATCCCACCACTGAAGGATACATATTTATTAATATTCCATTTTTTTCATTATAGAAATTGAACTGGGTTCTGAACCTTAGTTTAACACTGAGCAAAATAGTTTTCTGCAACCCATCAGAAAATTGGTGCAGCAAGGACTTGAAGAATTTTATATTTAATATTTTTAGTAGAGCTCTGTAGTGGAAAAATGGGCAGCAGTTTGTAGGCATTTACAGTATGTTCTTAACTCTTGGGAAAGATGGAAATTTCTGCCAATGAGAAAATATGTTCCCTAGGTAAAAGTAAAATCTGCTTCAAATTTCATTTTTGATGAAATATCCACATGCCATTTCCTTCTTTTTGGAATGTTTTATCAGTTTTCCAGCCTAGCTGAGAACTTAGAATTTGTTGATGGTCTCCTGTCCAAATACTAATCCTATCCAAGTGCTGCAGGTCTATCAGTCAAACAATGCCATCTATCAGGACTCTGGAAACATGTTTCTCTATAGTAGCACCTGCTCCCTGGAACGAGATTCTCCTTGAGATTCGAATAGCTCCCACCATACTGGTATTGAGAAAGACCCTGAAGATGTGGCCATGTTATACTCTGTTTCTAAGTATTGCCACCCCCACTATCCATACTTTTTTGTCTTTCTTAGTGACAGTTAAGTCTGGGGTGTTATGTGGCAGTTGCTTGTCTGTCTGAATTCTAAAGTTCTAGAGTAGTTTGGTTTCTTCATTTTTTAATGACTTTCTCTATTTTATGGTCCCACCAGTTCTTGCTTGCAAACAAATGATATTTCTTGCAGATCTTCCATTGCACCATTGTTGCTACTTGTCACATTGTTATTTGTAGTCAGTCCTTGCAGTCTTATTGCAGCATCTATCCAGGTTTATTATTATTGACCACATTTGATCCTGTCTAGTTTCTAAGGTGCAGCCAAACTGTACAAGTTCTAGTTCTGAGAATACCTGATTGCAGTTCTAAAGAGTACATAACAGAAAGAAGTACGGAAAGTAACCAATCTTGTTCATGGAATATGTTGAAAACTTCTTACAAAAGATTTTTGGAGTCAAATGCCCTTTCAACATCTCTAACATCATTGGTGAAACTGTTTTAAAGCAAAAATATTGCCATTCACATTTAATCATGTCCAGAATTACAAATTAGTATTTAAATTTATTAGCCACCCAGCTATACAGTAGTGGATTTTGAATGGTTGATGAATGTGTTTTTGTATTTATAGGTCCAAACATGAGAAAGAACACATATTTTTGTAAACCCATTCTATTGTATTTATAAGCAAACTCTCCCTCTTTATATATTGATACTACAATATCTATGATATCTTGTTAATATGAACTTGCAGTGGCTGCTTTTATTTTATTTTTATTTTATTTTTTGGTCTTCAGATTACTTTGGCTATCTGTTGAAGAATGGTGGGATCAATTTTTCATGGTCTGTCTTCAGTACTGAACTTGTCTTGTGTTTTATATCTGTTACTTTAGCTTTAGGTAAATAAATGGATATGAACTTGCTAATATTGTACTGTGTAGGAGATCAGAAGTGAAGGCCCAACCATTCTAGAATATTCCAATTGCCTTAATAGCTGTTATTGGGGATCATCAGGCTTTCAAAATGCAATTATTATCCTTTGTCCATCTTGCCAACAAAGAATGTAGTAACCTCCAATTACTGTGTGGTAAAGAGTCAGATTTGTCATATCGTGTTCTGATTATTGTGCCAATATCTTTCCCAACAGATGAAAGGTTGTTGGCTTCTAATAAATGATAGTTAAGTTAATTTTACATTTTACAAGTTGACTACCTCTGGTCACCTCATAAAACTAAATCAATGATTCTGTTTAAATGAAAAAAAATTGCATTATTTAGATTTGGGCTTTATTCAGAGGTTTTTTTTTCTTGTTCAGATTTATTTTGTGAATTTCACATTTGAAAGACTATGACTTTAATTTATGCCAGCGTTAAGGGAACAGTTTGTATCATTGTAATTTTGACATGCCCTTCAGTATCCTTGATAATTTATATCATGTGCCAAGTCTTTATCTGTAGGCAAGAAAGAATGAATACCTTTTTCCTTTTTTAATTTAATTTAATTGTTTTATCATAAAAAATAAAAAACAATAAAACAAAGGGTGAATATCTTTTTCAATTACATTCTACACTGCCCATATTATGCAAAATGATTTTAGTGTTTTCAAATGAAGGTAAACTGTTGAAATGTTATACAGTTATAAATCTCTTGACAAAAAAAATCTGTGGACAATCATTTTGAGCCAGTGTCGATTAGGTTGGAATTTGTATCGATTTTTAAGTATTTGTGGAGAGGCCTTTGTAGAAATGGATTTAAGCACTGAAATTATGGAACATATGTTGCTATTGTGTAAGTTTATTATCTGTTGCAACATACATATATATTTTTATTAGTAAATTTGGTTTGGAAATGGGAAAGCTGTGAAAGGAAATTGAAAGATAACATGGCATCGTTTTATAGAGTGAAGGTATGTCATATTATTGTGTGAGTAGATCATATTGGTTTCATCTAGTTTAACTTTGTTTAGCCAATAGCACATTTCCCCCCTACCTGATGGACAAAATCCATGATCCTTCTTCAGCTTGAACTGCAGGCAAGAAAGTTTGTGTTAATTGTTGATCTTTAACTGGTGTTATCAAGCCTTCTAAAAGAAGCTAAATTTTCCTTCCTTACCTTTTGGGTGTTCTTTTCTTGCCTCAGATGTGTCCCAAAGGTGCTTTTTCAGGAGGCAGCTGGACTTTCTTTTTTTTTTCTTTGAATACAATTTGATTCTCATCCAAGAAGCTTCTTCACCTCTGATAGGATAGTGGGGAATGGAAGGAGCTGAAGAAGCTTCTGTCAGAGCAGAGGAAGCTTCTTGGATGAGAAGTGAATCATCTTCAAAGAAAAAACAAAGTCCAGTTGCCTCCTGAAAAAGCACCTTTGGGACAACCGTGATCTGAAGGACCGAGAATCTCTACATTCCCCTAGACATCTATATCTATCATTCCAAAGATGCTGCCTTGTCTGAACACTAATTTTCGAGCATTTGGGGCAGAAACTTTACCATTAATTAAGCAGCATTTTGTTATCATGTAGCATTTTGTTATGCTTGAAGTATGTGGCTTTTATGTTGCCCTTTTGTTACATTCGGTTTGGAGTATGGTATTAAAAAAATACATTTTTCTGACCAAACCTCCATGACTGCTCTGCCTCCTCCAGCTGTTTTTTGTTTCTGTTAAGAATTCTAGGAACATAAATACCTAATGCAGACAGGACATTAGCAGTTGATGAAGGGGTTTGACTTGGTAAAGAGTTAATGAGTGATACTATGATTACACATAATATTTAGTAAATGGAATAGTGTAAAAACATTAAATTTATGCATTAGCAATCTGGCTGCATTCCAACATTTTGCCAGTTGGCATGATCTTAGCTGTATCTGCAAAGCAGAAATATATGCCAGTTTTAATTACTGACTGATTGCTGATCCCTCTCTTCAGCACTTCATAAGAGTCTGCATCCTTGCTCAAGTAACTATGGCCATATTTGTTATTTTACGAGCACTTGAAATTTAGACTGAGCATGGGTAGAAAGCTAAATGTCATCTTTTATATAAATTTATAAAAATCACAAAGGTTCATACTGTTTGTCACCTGCATGTGGGCAATCTGGAACGAAAGAATTGTGCTTGGCTGATAAATATTTTCTGCTATTCATCTAGAAAACAATGCTACTTTTCCACAGAAGAACAGCAGAAATTGTTTGGAAGGATAAGCCAACATCTGCTACTATATAGGGCAGAATTATGCCTTTCCTATCTGATTTAAGGTGCTAGCTTCCTATTCCCAAATTAGGGCCAAATACCTTTACACAAAATAGCAAATTAATCTTTTCACGCATTCTTATAGGACTGTTGGTTTCCTTAACAAATGTGCTTGCAATTCTGTGCATGGTTTGGTTTCCTAGGATTCCAGGTAAATATGTATAGGATTACATGTATTCAGATTCAAATTGGTGTAATGTTAAAATATTCCTAGTCCTTTATCCAGACATATATGTCATCAGTACCAACACATTCTTTGCACAAACTTGGAACATAAAAAGAAAGGGAAAAAAGACAAAGAAAATTATCCTAAATATTTGATTTCTCATATTTAGAAATTTGCTATTTGAAATCAGTGAACTAATATTTTGATAAAGGGCAACCAGTCAAAAGCAGTAGCAGATCTTATACTATGTCAGTGCAAATACATACTTTGGAAATTGGAATGTATGGCTCCTAATTTATTGTTTTGAGGTCTCTTTCTATAGATAGGATTTGCTTTATGTACTTTTAACTGTATTTGAAAGCTGCATTTTTTTCCAAGGTGACATAAACTATTCACTCTCTATTTCCATATAAAGAACACCAATCTGCTTTAAGCGACTTTATTAGTTTTTGGTTACAGTAAAAAATGTGAAGTTTAAATTTGATATACATTTTTTTGCATTCATACATCTTTTTTCTTTTCTTATAGGGAAGGAAATGAACCAGGAGATTCCATGAAAATTACATACAGTGAATTGCTGAGCAAAGTTTGCCAATTTGCCAATGTTCTTCGGGAACAAGGTATCTGATGCTATAGGAATTCACGTGCTTTTTGTTGGAAGTTGCTCCGGGTCTTGACCAGAGTGATAGTCACTTGCTGTCCCAACTATGGATGATGTCCCTCCCAAACTATGAGGAGGGGACACAAGCTTTAAATAGCTATCATGATTTTTTGTTTATATGTTTCCCATAAATCAGAAAACAATTAAAATGTAACAATAAATTAAAGCAATATCATTAAAAAAAGCACCAGGGAGAATCAAGTCTATTAATCCAACATTCTTACAGGAATGACTTGAGAGAAGTGATAAGTCTTCAGTGCAACCAAAGATATAGACACCTCTCTGATTTTGGTGGGTTAGGAAGATTTCAGAGTACAGGTACCATCACAGAAAATGGTTGCCTGTGAAAAACATGCATGATGACACAATGTCAGCTTTGGCACACACACACACACAAAACTAATCCTTTCCTGGTAATCTTAGTGAATAAAGAAGTGAAGACAATCTCTTAGGTACCTTGAACCCATGTTCTTGTCCACATTTTCAGACCTAGTAAACTGAGAATTACCCCTTGAATTGTGTCCTCAAAATGTCTCACGAATTTGTCACAGCAGGCCTCCAAGGGCTTTAAGGTAAAATTTTCCAGAGCAAACGATAGTATTGTAAGTTCTTAACTGTCTTGAAAACAGTTTGTGAACTAATGTGTATTGTGTCAGCATGTGCTGGACCTTACACCATTTGCACTCTATTAATCTCCTGACCGGTTTCATCATCCAGAACTCTCCATAAAGCCAGGAAGAAAGCCTGATTTCACAACGGTGATTAGGAGACTTAAGTATAATCATGTCAGTGGCCAGTTTAGCTTCTTTCCATAGAGGAGCTTTGATTGGATCAATGGTTATGGATTCTCTGGTGCATTTTTCTAGCTCATTTGAAGAACTCATCATATTCTATACATTTTAGGAGAGAACTTTTTTTAGGTCCCTCACATGTACAAGAGAGAGGTGATGATAAAAGTTTAACAAGTGATATTTTGACCAGTAGAGCAGAGTGACCACAATATCTAGGCTATCATCGTCCTCATGATGCAAAGCAAAAATTAAATTGAGAGTATGCGCTGGCCTCAGTTGTTATTTGTTTCTGATTTAAGATCGATTATCATGGAGGCTATGAAATCCCAGACTTGTTTTACTAGAGTGGCAACAGTTTCAATGTTGAAATCCCAAGACCAGAGTTCTGGAGTTTTCCAATACCATTTAGAGGCCATCTCAGAGGGTCCAGGATAGCAATGTGGGTGATATATCAAACAGCATTTTCATCTGTCGTGTTAATTTAACACTAGTAAAAGCCCCTCTGCTCTAGTTTGGAGAGAAGCAGTTGGTATTCTTATCTTCTGGATTAATATTACAGTGAAAAAGCTGGCTCCATTAGGGACAGTTTAGTGTAAAATCTATGTCAACCAGATTATCTACCACAGTCTAGCATTCAGCAGGAGGTCAGATTAGATGACTGCTGAGATTCACTGCAATTCCATTATTTTACATGTTAGAGTCAGTTCCCTCATCCACAATGAAATTATTGTGAACTTGTGCCCTCAGAATTAACAATATTATCTAGGAAGAAAAATCAGAAAATGTGCCACTAGGTTCCTGATCATATGAGAATAGACTAAAGGAGATTATGTACCATAGTTGTCTATGTTGTCTGGCCCTTAAATGTTATCTTCTATTCCTCACCATCCATAACTGATGATCATCTGAATTTGAATTGTATTTAACTTATACTCTAGAAGGTGATTTTGTAGGTGTACTGGAAATGTCCTATGTTTAACAATCCAGATCATAATTTTTATTATGATGCTTAGCCTTATTTTAATGGTTTTACGGCCATAATTAAGTCAGTAATTTTTATAACCATCAGTAGCTCTTTAAATAGCCAGATTTATGCTCTGCTTCTGGTATATTGTTAAGGTACAAAAAGTTTAGTATTAACTTCAACTTTGCCACATTGTCTCAATTCTTTAAATCAGTAAGGTTATAGCAGGCCTGTGGATCTTTATAGAATGTTCTACTCCTGAGATCAGCTGGTTCCCTGCATGCTCTTAATAAATTTATGCCATGAACAATTTCCTGTATTTGTTGAGGCTCTCCATTCCTGGTGTTTATCTTGAAACATTTAAGAACCAGGAGTGTAATTTTGATAGCAGTGTTTGAAGGGAAAATACCTGAATAGGGCTTCTTGTTACCCCTCTCTTCTAATTTTGTACGCGTGTATATTTTGTATGTTTGTACACATTTTATAAATTGGAGTGTCTTCCCCTTCTGAGGTAATATCACAGCTTATATGAAAACATTATACATGTTGATAACTTTCCACCCTAAATGAAGCATACAATTTCTCAAGTATAGTCCTAACCAGTTGTACAAAAGCACTCCTTAGTAATAGAATAGAAATATACTGATGAGTAAGGCAGTATGCATGAAGGCAGTAACTGTGTTTGAAATTATTACTGTCACCTGTTGTCTGCTTGATATCTGGCACAGAGCTAGGGAATATATGAATATGTTTGTAGCCCAAATAATAATTTTTCAAAATGCAGGTAATTATAGGAATATTAGTAGTTACACTGATACATGTAATGATTATAAAATAAAATTCTGTAGCATAAAATTTTAAAATTTTAGATTTGATCCTCATTTATTCTCTCAGAATGATCAGACTGATATTCCTCTTTCATGTTGGTAACTTATTGTTATATTCATTTCACATTCTTTCAACATTCATTGATTCTTGATTCTGCCTATTTTTGTTTTATCCCATAAACTTCTGGTTTCTCCTTGAATTACTCAGCTCTCACTTTCATATAACATAGTAGGCAGAAATACACTCATCACAATTTTACTTCTTTCAGCGTTCATTCCTCACAGACCATTTTACTATCCATTACTGTCAGCATTTGCATATCAACATTTCTCTATCTTCAATAAATTGTTTGTGAAAGCAGACACTTTCATCTACTTGCTCTGTTTTTTCCATTTATGTAAAATATACAATGTTTTACTCCATTTTCCTTTTCAAACACAATTAACTTGGCTTTGACATATCAGTTTTCAGAGCCATACTTCTTATTGCATCATACGACCTAACATTCATTGCATACAAAAATACAAGTACATTCATTTCTCCAAGCGACACATCTCTCATATTACCATAAACATGTCTTACACATTTGTCCATAAATCTGATCCTTGTCCTAAATAGTAAGATTAAGGTTAATCGTTCACTAATAATCCATATTATTTCCACTTTAGTCTACCTGCATCATACATAGGTTCTGCTGTATTCCAACCCCATACCTGCACAAAACATTCCATAAATCAAATATATTTTCTTTATCATTCACTTTCTTTAAATCAATATATGTACAATAAACTGCCTCATTTATTTCTCAATGACATGTTGAAAAGCAAAGTTCAAAAGCTAATCTACAAACCCCAGGCTTAGTATAAAGCCACAATCTCTTCCTGAGTTTCATTCATTATCATCTTTCAGGCAGAATTCTGCCAACGATTTCTGTAGCCCAGCATTTTTCAATATTCTCACAGCAATTACAATTTTGATTTTGTCATTTTTTTTCTTGGCAGTAATATTGATAGCATTAGTTTCAATTTCACTGACATATTATATGGCATATAAGCGCTGTTTGACCAGAGTCTACAGCCAGGAATGCTACATATCCTCTCCATGACTAATTTTCTTTGTTGTCTTCTGGGAGGAGGCTTTATGATATCCAAAGCAGAACAACTAGATTCTGTAATAGCTTTGTATCATATAATATCAACCTTGTTAACTCTCAAGACTCTTTTTTCTATTATGTATTCAAAGTGGACTGTTTTGTGGGTGTGTGTGAATATGCATTTACGTATGTATAGCATATGTACATATGTATGGGTATGGATATATATATATATATATATATATATATATATATATATATATACAACACACACACACACACACACACACACACACACACACACACACACACACAAACACACACACACACACACACATATATAGTATTCAGCTTTGTTCGGGTATTTTTCCCACGTCATTATAGTTGTGCTTTTAAAGTTATAGCAACGTTTCGGCAGAATCTCATCTGCCATCATCAGGCTTCTGTATTGTGTTCGTCTGTGAGTCAGACTTTCACAGTCATTTCAGTTTTAAATTTGGGGCTAGCCTACTGCTGTGCCAAAATGGTTTTTTCTTCATCCTGATTGGTTGGGAGTCTTGGTCTGTGTTTATTGGTTTTGGAGTTTGCTGTGTTCTGCTTGATTGGTGTTTTTGATATCTTCTGTCTGTTTTGTGGCTTTTTTTGTCTTGATTGGCTGGTAACATTGTGTTTCCTGTATTGGAGGCTTTTAGTGCAGCTTGGCTCCAAGTAAATGGACGGCTATCATTTATTAGGAAGCTAGGTTTCATTTGGGTGCCTGGTTGGGGTGTGTTTGAGCTGGAGGTATCAGGGGGGATCTGTTTGTGCCCAGGTGTTTGCCTGGCTTGTGGTGTGGAGATTTCCAAACATACACATTTCCAAACCTTTCCTTCTAGACTTACACTGTTTGAATTTTATCCCAAATAATTTCATTATTTTATTTTTAATCCACTGGCCCTTTTCTTTGGCCCTTTTCATCTGTGTCCAGTTTTCAAAGTTTCTATCGCAATCATTCTGTGTTTTCTGTAATTCTGTAATCTTGATCTGTTTTATATTTTCTTTAACTACATTTGCTATATGCAATATATCTCTTTCCTATCATTTTTGGTACACTCATTGTTTTATGTGTGGTTTCTCTCATCTGCAGCTGCTTTTACTTCATCAATCCACCAAGTCTCTTTTTTCATTCTTTTATTGGCAAAATTCCACATTTCTCATACATATAATTCTTTTTATTCTGTTGAAAGCTGCTTTATTTACCCTCTTTATTTGCTTCTACTTTCCAGTCATTCTCTTGGAAAATTAATCTACCTTCAAATTCATTCAAGACTTGTATTTTAACTTTAACTGCAGTGTATATGCTTCTTCCACTTCCTTTTCTTTGATACCAGTTTTCTCAGTAATTTATAGAGCCAATTTGGCCTAGTGGTTAAGACATCAGGGAGACTGGGAGACTGTCAGTTTTAGTCCTGTTTTAGGCAAGAAAACCAGCTGGATAGTTTTGAACCAGTCACCCCGTCTCGCTTCAACCCATCTCACAAAGTTGTTGTGGGGAAATAATCTTGAGTTTTTTATAAAAACAATAAAAGCAAGGAATACATAAAACAATGACATCAGTTATGCATTTTAATTCCTTTTTGAAGGGTGTGTGTGTGTGTTGAACATTTCTTTATTTCATCTTGATGCTAGCTTAGATCAAATCAGAGCAAAGATGCCTTCTCTAACTCTGGGATCCTTAATTTAACCAGTGTCTATTTGGCCAAGAAGTTCATTTGATTTTTCAGGTATTGTTATAATGTTTTGTGTGGCTGACTGGAAAAAATGTTTTAGTTGGCTGATCTGAGATTTTTATTTTTCTTCACAGGCATAAAGAAAGGAGACAGAGTTTCCATCTACATGCCAATGATAATTGAGCTGGTGGTCGCTATGCTAGCTTGTGCCAGAATTGGAGCACTTCATTCTATTGTGGTAGGAATATTTATTCATCGAAAACATTTATTGGATTATAGCCTTGAAGGTTATGAGTTACTGATTGAAATTAGGATTATTGTGTGCGGTCTGCAAATCCAAATGAATAGCAAATTATACAAAAAATTCTTGCTGCCAACTAATGGTTGTCCGTATTTTGCGGATCAGGTACTGTACAATAACGCCTAATTGAAATGAACTATGATATAGCTAGCAATTTAAACTAAGCTAGTTTCCCCCCCCCCCTGTGATTTTGAATTACTTCCTTGAGTAGGTGAGTATGCCACTATGCCCTTTTTGACTAAGCAGATGCTGATTAATCACTTTGTTTTCCAAAGTGGACCTCAGGCTTAAATAATTTAATTTTAAAAAATATCCCTAAATTTTAAGGAGTTTAACCCAAAACATTGCATTATATAATTCAGCAGAATACTGACAAATTGCAGAGCATCAGTCCGTAGCACCATATTTATTTGCTGTGATGCCTTGCGTTAAAAGTTTGCAGTATTTGGACCTGAATTAGGCAAAGGTCTTCTAATCCAGCATGAGTGCTTTTACTGTACTTGTTGGCTTCTTCTGAAAGGAGCCATGCCTTTTTCTGGACTCATTCAGTAGCCAGCCAGGGATCTCCTTTTCTTAGTCCAAAAGGCATGGTGGAAGCACCATATTCTTAAACTTTCTTAACTCAACAGTGTGTTTATACATTAGGAAAAGGGCAGCAATTTTGATTAAGCTAGGTTTCAATGAAACACGTCTACAATTTGTGATTATAATTATCTGCAATGCCCTCTTCACTGATTGTAACAAAGATTTTCTTCTATGGAGTTTTGTATTGTGAAGTCGAGTTTTCAACTACCTTTTAACTAATTAGCTAAAAACATTTATATCTGCATTATTCCTACTCAGTCAGAAATACTGTTCAAAATAGTTCAATTTGGCATTGTTGTGGCTACTGCTGTTTGGTAGTTATATTTATAATTATGATTTCAGTTTGCAGGCTTTTCAGCAGAATCTCTTTGTGAGAGGATTCTCGATTCCAACTGCTCACTTCTCATAACTGCAGGTAAATAGCTTTTTGATAACCTGTAGGTTCTTTAGTATATAATCAGCATAACCTAACTGGGTTTATAATTAATGATAACTTTATACTCTTCATCATTGAAATAAAGGAAGGAGCTCATATTGACAGCGGCCAGAACAGCTTATGCACAAATGTGGAAAGAGCAGAGGATTCCAACTGAAGAGTTAATAGCAGACTGTGCTGAGATGGACATTCTCACACTTAAAATGAGAGAGAAAGAAGAATAAGAATACTACTCGATTTGGCATAGATGATACATGTGGCTAGAAAAAAAGAGAAGAATTAGAAAAGATGATTAAATAAGAATTCTCAAGAAAGTGGTACACAAGATATAATAGGATAGACAGAAGGATCAAAGCTGTATAATAATAAGTGTAATATATGTATTAAGACTAGGTATGAATAGATGTTAAAAGAATAAGACAATATTAAAGATGTATAATAATAACTGTAATATAAAGGCAATATGTATCGATGATTAATGATAAACAAGGATAATATAGACTGATAGGTACAAATAGATGTTAAAGTATAAGACAATATTATATGTGGATGTCAATGTTGTTGAAAAAGTAACTAAGATTTGTACTGGTGGAAAATAATAAAAATTTATTGGAAAAAAAAAGAAATAAAGGAAGGAGCTATTTCCAGGTTAAAATACGCAGGAATATGCTTGATCAATCTATTGTCAATATAACAGTGTTCTGGTAATATGGAATTATTAACATATTAATTCATAACCTTTGTTGCTATGATCTAATGTCCAAATTATTTATTAAAAAGAATTTAATTTTTTTAGCTGTCATAACGCAGGAAAATGCTCTAGTAAAAAAAATAGACCTTACTTTTGAAAAACCATGGCTTGCTCAATTAATGCTTTTTATTAGATGATCCTTCTCTAATAAAATAAATTGATTTCAGATTTGTAAGACTTACATTCATTTAACTGTTAAACCCATTATGTTGTACAAATGAAGGCATGTCCCAGGATAATGTTGCAGGATCCAATCTGAGTTGATCATGGGGATCAGAGATTTAGTCTTCTAAACTTTTGGACTTGTGCTGGAGCCCACCTTCAGGAAACATCTCTCTCTTTCCAGAATATATGTGCCGTTCTATTTGTAGTATTTAGGTGTTGCCCAGTTGTGTGTGCCTTTTAGTTGTTAATTGAAATGTTGATGGCCAGTTATTAAGTGTTGCTTGTTTCCTTGTGCTACAGCACAACACCCCAATTAACAACTAAGAGCCACACACAACCAGGCACCACATAAATACCATGCATACAACACCCCAATGTACACATTCTGGAGACAAGTTCCCTAGAGAGGTTCCCTAAGGATGGGCTCCAGCACAAATCCGAGAATTTAGAAGATTAAACCTCTGGTCCCATGATCAACTCAGAAGGGATCTTGCAACATTATATTTTAATGTGTAACGGAAAAAAAAAATCAGCTATTCAAGTCTTTCAAGTTATTAAAACTATTCAAGAGGCTTTTAAGACGAGATTGGACAGCCACTTGTCTGGAATGGTACCAGGTCTCCTGCTTGAGCAGGAGGTTGACTAGAAGACCTTCAAGGTCCATTCCAACTTCGTTATTCTGTTAAGTTCTGTTAATTCTGTCATGAAATAACAAGAACTAATACCAGAACTAAGGTATGACAAAGGCCATCCAGTTGTTCTGATTGTTCCCTAATCTAATGCTAATCCCTTGAATTTTGAAGAAATTGCTGTTGTTACTGCATTGTTCTCTCTTTCTTTTGCTTTAAACTACTCCTTTTTGATAGATAACCTTCAAGAGCCTGGCCTGTTCTGATGAGCCACTTTTAATGATTTACTTGTTGTTTTAGATGCCTTTTATAGAGGTGATAAGCTGATTAACTTGAAGCAGATAGCTGATGAAGCTTTACAGAAGTGTAAAGCTAAGTAAGTAAATTCAAAGATTCTTTTCGGTGAAGGGAATTTGTGATATATATTGTTTGCTTAGGAATAAGAAAAGCATGCACTGTAGCTTTAAAAATACCCTAGCATTCCAGACAGAAGATCAAGGAAGCAAGAATTGCACAAATTTCAGTAGGACAGTTTTAGTGCTAGCCTTGAGTAAATGCAAAATCTTGAAAACTTCTAAAAGAATTTCCAATCTCATTTATTGTGAGTTTATTAAGGAGAGTCTTTTGAAATGATTTGAATGCTTCTTCCAGGTTTCTTGGAATCTAAGTTGAATTAGCATTTATAAGAAGCTGCCCTACTTTCCCTTCAATTACCTTCTCAGCCTCTCCATAATTTCTTACATCATGTGTGAAGAAATATATGGACATATATGTATATGTAAAAATGTATTCCCAAAGTATTAGTTTGAAATGACAATAAAAGTCAGTCAAAATCTTATCATGTTACGGGTTGACTTCATAGGACAGCCATCCCAAACATGATTTGGAAGCTGTGAAAGGTCACTCAAGGGGACTAAGACCTTTTATTAAAATTCATTCATTCTGCCCTTTAATATGAGACTGGATACAATTTTAACCATGGTTAAAGTACCCGTATTTGGTAGTAGAACCACACTGTTCCTTTAAATATTACTATTTATTGTTGTTATCCATATAACTATCCTACCTGTTTAATTTAGTTTGCTTACTGAACTAAAATTTCAGGAATATTTAAGATTTTCTTGAAGTGATTCATGTTCATGAATTCATCTTTCTTCTATTTTAGGGGTAACCCCCTGGAAAGATGTATTGTGGTTAAGCATCTAGGAAGAGAAGAACTAGTTCAAGATGGGTCAAGCAGCAAGTCTCCACCTCTGAAAAGAATCTGTCAGAGTGTGCAAGTGAGTTATTGTGTAAATGTGGTGGATCTGTGGGGCTTGAGCAGGCATTTTTGTTGTAGAGAAAGAGAAAGAAAAGTGATTGCATATCCTAACTATCATGCTGGAGGGAGTTTAGATTTTTGCCCTGAGGTGGTGCTTCATTTATACTGGGCAATTCAGTATTGCAGGGATGGGAAGATAATCTTTCTGTTGCCAGTGGGATAATTTTATGATAATAAATGTGTTGTGCTGTTATTGATCACAGAAGACAAAATTTGTCTTTTCATTTTTATATAGTCTTGTCAAGGTAAGTAAATGTGATCTGTAACATACAACAAAAATGGTTAACATAAATTAAAGTTACATTTTGTTTCTCCCCTCCTCTTGTCTCCTCTCTGTCAAGTTCTGGAATTCTTTAAAATTCTGGAACTCTTTAAAATTAATTTATCACCATAACATATATAGAAAACCATGTTTACTAAAGATCTAAAAATATGTTACATTTATTTCCTATTTTTTGAAAACAGCAAGAATTCACCAACTTATTTGTATGATAAAATTAAGTCTGTGAATTTTCTGCCAGTGTTCTGTAGATCTAGACTGGGAGATGGGCTATTTTCATCAACCCACTTAGGCTTGCAGGAGGCAAGCTGTAATTACTAGTCTATTTGCTTGATTGCTTTTAGGGTATTTCCCTTTATAATCAAGGAAAGACATTTTTTCCAAATTTAAGGAAAAAGTTATAATTGTATGTGAATGGTAATTCAGATTCTCTTCTGTTTATGTTTGCACGGAATTTTTGTTACTGGTGGAAATAAGACATATTTTAAAACCAGCATCCAAAAATCCATTAAACCAAGCATTCCCCAGTCTAGTTCCCCAACTCCAAAAATTGCAATGCTGGCTAGGAACTCTGGGGCTAAAACTCCACCATATCTGTCAAATACATTAGTTAGTATAACCATTGACACAGTAATTTTTTATTTGTCTTCTTGATATCTTTGAGGACTTACCTCTGCTTGCTCTCAAACATACATCATATAAATATATTCTATATCCTCCTACAGACTAATCATTTTATCAGTCTACTACTGTTCCTGATCTTGTGTTGCCTTATTAATAAATAATAACTAGTTGCTCCTGTCACATCTCCAAAGTAATTAGTGTCTTATTTTAAACATGCAATTATGAACTTTTATATTTTAGTCACTCAGTTTAATGAGAAGTTTTGTTGTTGACTTTTACTTAGTTCTCACTAAACTAATAAGTATTTGGGTTGTTCTGTTTCACAATTCATTAGTGGTGAAGTAGATCACATAACTGAATATTCCTCAAACCTAAATGTTGATGTGGTAAAGAGGACTGTTTTATAAATGCAGGAATGGAAGATGTGAGCCCTTACTTTCAGATGGAAGTGTATTGGGTAGATATGGATGTACCATCTCACTGAATTTTTGCTGCTCATCAAATATAGTCTATTTTTAGCACATTACAAATCTCATATCCATTAATAGCAACATTATAGCAAGTGCTTGTCACTGGCTTTATCTCAACAGACTTCCAATGACATTTTACAGGGATTTGTAAATAGAAGAGACCAGGATTGGCAGCCAGGTGGGAAGTATGCATTTATTGACCATGCCAGACTAGCACCAATTTTTAAAGATCAGAACAGAAGAAACAGAAGAGGCATCCCTGAGCTTTGATTGTAAATTCTGATAGACACTATTGATAGAAATGTACATCTGCTATATTAAGTTCTTCAGATAAGCTGTTGGTCAGAATCTTTTGCCAATATCCTCTTCCTTACTGGGCAGGAGAGAAAATCTATCTGTGGTTAATAAATAAGCTGTTTCTCTGAACTCTTTTAAAATATTGCATATTTCTTATGTTAATGTATCTTTTGTTAACAGGAAAATTAAGGGACTGGTCACCTGGTGTCCTTAAGAATTCCTAAAATATTATTTTTTCACATAAAGCTTGCTTTTTAAAATTGAGCCATCAACATATCATGCAGTCTTAATTTTATATAATTCATTTTAAAAGGTAAAGGTAAAGTTTCCCTTTGCACGTATGTGCTAGTCATTTCCAGCTCATTTTGGGCACACTTTATTCCAGACTGTTAAGTTACCTGCATGTGCCAATATGATGGTGCTTAACTTCATTTGTAGCTATTGCATTGGTGTCTAGCCTAATTGGATGTCTTCCAGATGAATTGGACTAAATTTCCCATAAATTCTCATAATTTCCCATAATTCTTTCAAAAGTTATGAGAAACATTGTCTAGTGGATCAGGAGAATGGAGGAGAAGGCTGGGAAGTAGTGTATATCCAATAGATAAAGCCTTTGCCATTCTGTAGCCATGTTAACTCTTGTAGAATAGATTGTTGCATCAGTTCTTATGGTAAAAGCAAATGAAGAAATGTGAACTAGATTCAGATATTTGCTACCTATTTATTCAGGTAGTTCTAGTAAGAAGGAAGCCTAACTATAATTGCAGAATCACTTTCTAGTTTTGGTGTACATCAAAGAAAATATATCAAGATTCTAAAGTGATTTAGATTGTAAAATCCTACTGATTAGTATCACTTTATAATGCCTTGGTAAGATCACACTTGGAATACTGCAACCAGTTTTGGTCACCATGATAAAAAAGATGTTGAGACTCTAGAAAGAGTGCAGAGAAGAGCAACAAAGTTTATTTGGGAGCTGGAGGGTAAAACATGAAGAATGGTTGCAGAATTGGTTATGCTTAGCCTAGTGAAAAGAAGATGATGGGATAGCAGGGTGTCAATTTCTAAAGTACTACCACAAAGAAGAGGGGTCAACCTATTCTCCAAAGTATCTGAAGGCAAGACAAGAAACAATTGATGGAAACTTATCAAGGAGATGACCAATCTAGAAATAAGGAGAAAATTCCTGATAGTTAGAACAATTAATCAGTGGAACAGCTTGTCTTCAGAAGTTGTGGGTGCTCTTTCACTGGTGGTTTTTAAGAAGAGATTGGACAATCAGTTGTCTGAAATGGTATACAGCTCTTGCCTGAGCTTGCCTGAGTTGGACTAGAAGACCTCCCTTCCAACTTTGATACTCTGTTATTAGCAACTACTCTTTCCCTTAGAATGGTAAACTTTCCTTATTGTATTTATTGGAACATTGAGGTTCATCAAATTGATTAGGTAGGAAATAGTGAAATATGGGTATGTGTTTGCCTAGCACTTGCTTTCACTTCTCATACTAATCTCACTATCCTTTACACATGGTGATTCATAAAAAGTAATCTCTGCTGCATTAGTCTATGAAAAAATAATACCAACCACTGGATAATATTTTTATTTTAAAAAAGTAAAGTTTCCTTTAAGTTTAAGTCATGCTGACTATATAATTTCTTTAGCAAAAATATAATGGTGGGTTGCCATTACCTTATTCCAGGATTCATTTTACTTTCTTGTGCTAGCCTACAGCTCTGAGATTTCTTGGTGGTTTCCTATTTAAGTGCTAACCAGCTTACATTCTGGTCAACTCTTTCAAGATTAGCCAGGGTAGTATCTGCCAAAATGACAAAAAACTTCAACTCTTCCAACATTCTTCACCAAGAAGCTGTTAACAAAATCCAGGAGATAGAGAAGAAACAAGACAAATTACACCCCACCACTGTTAGCCAGGAATGTATGTCAAAATCATACATTTCATTTTTCCAAACTTTATAACTTTATTTCACATACTTGACTAAAAAAAAAGAGGGGAAGGAGAGGGAAAGCTTTATTGCTGCTGTCCAACAATTGGAAAATTATCTTCAAGAATCCACCAATCTCATGATTTGCTCCTGTTTTAGGTAAGATAATTTATCTGGTTTGGATTTAACCAAGAGCTACCAAACTATGGCAAAGTAATTGCCTTGGCATGACGACACATTAGTTGGCTGTTTGGCTTTGTTTGGAGAAAGGAATGGTGGGAAGTTTAATAGTTTAACTGATGGAACCTATAATATGCACCTTAAATAAATAGCAACGTTTCATGGATCTTTACATTCATTGCCAACTAGCAGTTTTGCTGTAATGTAGAAATTGCCATTTAGGAAAGGATGGGCTTTACACAAAGCACAGACTCTGAAGCAGTTACATGGAAAAGCCCTGCTTCCTATGGAGGGGAAATGCTTTTTGAAATGAAATTGGCTAAACAGATATTGATAGGTTATCAGATCCCTTGTATGCAATTTTCCTTTATGTTATTTTTTTTAAAAAGCACTTTATTCCGTGGTATTTAGTTTTCTAATTATACAACCCATCTTTGCTATCATAGCATTTACAGATAAGTGCCCAAGTTCAGTTTGACTGCTTCTCAAACAGTTATATCTTCTTTGTGAATTTTTGGCAGGAAAAAAAGACTGAGAGCTCAAAGAAAGTCCAGCCAAAGGTATTTACTGTGTGTAGCAGAAGTTTTTTTCATGGCATCCTTCTGCTCTGCTTACCACGTCCAGCACACCTCTTCTCTTGTCTGCTCTTTTGCTCTCTCACTGCAATGTGTGGCCTTTTAACATCATTCCAGCACCTGCATGTGTTGGGGGCGTCACTGTCACAATGGGTTGAAGAGAACTTGGAGGCACATTTCAACAGCTTGGGATTAGTGGGTAGGGAAAATTAGTGGGTGCTATAGTTTCAGTGCTATAGTTTTTTTAGCAATTGTTATTTTTTCTTAAAAGTGTAAATGGGATTTATTTTTGTATTGAGACCATGAGAGAATCTGTATCCTTAAAGGTTGAATGTTTCCTTGGAAATAAGTTCAGTTGCAACTGCCAACTCATTTCCTGGATTCAATTATATTAAGATTGTGCAGAATCATTTTATTGAGATGACCTCCATGACTCAGTTTTGCTTTCACAAACAGCATAAAAAACTGCACATTCCTGTTTGAAAGATGTTGAAAATCGGCCCTGAAATTCTTCATTGCATTGTTTTTCATTGCTGACTAGCAAAATTTAATTGAAGTACTAGTGTTGATGAGTTGTGTGAAAGATCATTTCACATTTGTTATCTGCTGTGAAAAAATGTTGTTTTCTAAAGAACAATTCTGGAAAATTAGCTCTGGGTCTGAATGATGGTAATAGTATTGCTAATGGAATTTATAATTACAGAGCTCTGTGATATCAATGCTAGTAAGTGAAGCAACTGGTTGATTACAAACAGATAACAGGCATAATTTATAGCCTAGGGTTTATGAATTACAGTCAATTTGCATTGATTATACTTCTGAAGATAATTGTTCTGAAACAGCCTTTAACCAAATTCCTTGAAATCTTCTATTTTTAGGTATGTGGCCTCTAAAATATTTTTAGAATATTTTCATATTCTTTGCAATCATTTTCAACAAATCATCAGGGTAGTTATAAAGTGCAGTGAGGTGGAGAGGGTGATAAAAATGAGAGAGGAAAGCTTTGAAGAAATTCAGCATTTTTGGAGAAGTTGATTATGGTATTCAGAAGAGATGAGAAAGTGGCAACATAATGGTCAAATCCACTGATTTGAAGAGTTGCCATATAGATAGTGGGGAGGGGGAAATAGAGGGAATCTATAATTTGAAAAACATAGGGATGCTTTGTAATAATGCATACATATCAAACAATTTTGTTTGGTATTAAAAAAGATTGAATGGTCCTATCTGGTGGGTTTTTCTACTGATAGATTGCCTGCATTAGGAGTTTAGATGAGCCAGATTATTTTTGAAGTACAGTATTTTCCAATGGTGTCTAGATTCTCACATTCCACTAAGCCATGGTTAGACTGACATAGTTTTGGCAGAGCATATTTGAGGAACTCAACCATTACAGTTTGCAAAGTGTGTTTTAGCAATGTGATGTGTCATTGTGGTTTGTATAAAGCCATAGTTAGAGAATACAATGGATTGATGAAATGGGTAAACTCAGACGTGATTATATTCTCAAGTAAGAAAAAGCATTTCCAATCATGGATTGCAAACTTACAAAAGAGGGTGGGAATATCTATGAGGAAGGGATAATGGTGGTGAATACAAAGTTTTCTCATTCTTTGGTAATAGTTAGCATCATGATATTGCTATAAAATGATTTGCTTTGATATTGGCAAACTATTTTTTTCAGGAATTCAGAATCTCTGAAATGACTTTTTGATCCCAATTTGAAGGTGCTGTGCAAACTATTTTTTAAGCCTGCTATTGGAAAGGGATTATTTGGTAGAATGGGATAATTCATAAAGAAATTGTACACGGAGTGAAAAAGCTACATTAGATTTATTAAATTGCTTCCTTTCTATCAGTAGTTTTACTCCTTCTTTCAGTAAATCTTAGGCTGTGTAAAGAAGGTGAAATTATTTTGCATAAGGATATTCAGTTTCTGGTAGTACAAATACTGATGCTGCTTATATACAATTTCCATGCCAGCCTTTATGAATAGCTAAGCTTTGTGTTTTTTGAGCTACCTGGATTACAATGTTCAAAGACCATTTTTTAAATTCAGTTGGAACTGGATACATAATCCTGTTTCCTTTTTACAAGACTACAATTTACTTTAATATTTTAAATTAACATAGCTGCTTTAAATAAAACCCAGCTTCAAACACAAAGCTGGCTGGAATAAACCAAACAAATAAAATTTGTTTTCACTTTAAAAAATGTTTAGAATTTACAATTAATTCAGATGTAATTAGAACATCTTCAACTTAAATACATCCTCATATATTCAGTTTGTTTGATTGGCTGTACTAGTTGACTTATTATGTGCTGGACTAATATATAATCTATTATATAGTACAATTATTACAGTAAAGTATTTAAGACAAGCCTATATATCCTAAAAATTTGAATATCCAGTTGAATCTCATTTGACTTACTACTGTATCAGCTTCTATTAGGAATGGTTGTTTCTGCTACTTTTGGGCAGTGGGGGTGGGGGGATTGGATTATTTAGTATTATCTGGTTCGGGCTACATGTTGAATCTCTGCAGAGGTCACGCCTAGACGTAACTCATTCTGGTGAAGGACAAAGCCATATCTGACAGCCATGCAAAAACAGAACAATTCTTTTGGAAGTTTTATTTTTCTTTTATCTTTTGAATCAGTAGAAAGACAGTGCTTCCATTTTTGAATTTTTTTAAAAAACTGTGTTCTCAGCTCTGGAAAATACTGGTTTAATGCCTGTGTCAAATGACAATGAATAACTTGATCATGCCTCATTGCCAAGCAGTGAGTTTGCTTACAGCTACTGCCTGCTGCCTGGGCATCTCCATCTAAAACTTTTGCTAATTGATACTATAATACTCAATGGTTCTTCATTCAAAACATTATGTTTAGGATTAAAAAAGGTAATGTTATTAAAAAACATTTTACACATTTTAAAAAAAAACATGAAGTTCACACAAAATTATGTTGGGCATTTCTTGTGTAATTAAGGATAGTGATTTTTCTCTTATGATATATAAATTTAAAAAGCTAACAATATGGGGGAGTTTTGCTAATAAAGCAAATGCTTCCTTCAAAGACATTATATTTTGAGATGCTGCCAGCCATTATCATAAGGGGGAATAGATCTATCATAGTTAAATAATTTATCTGACTGTAGGGAATTACAATGGAAATGTATGAGAATAGAGAGATTTAATTTACATGTCTGAATTGCATAGAAAAAACCCAAAGCATTTGTTGATTAGTGTAATATGCTAGAACTACTAATAAACTTACTGCATGGATTGTCAATTTTTTGTGGCTCAACTTTTGTTGGCTGTTCTTGGAATGGCTCTAACTTGAATGTTGGACCAGGACTATGTTGCAAATCCAGAAGTGCCTTAGCCTGTGGTTTTATCAGAAATATTGGAAGGCAAACTTTACTCAGGGTGCCCTGGCATCCTCAAAATTGAACTTCAACATATTTGGAAGGAGCTGACTTCCAAGTGTTGCTCATATTCATGCAAAATTCTGTCTTTTAGCCTCAGCATGCTCTTCTTTAGTAGAAAGATGGGACACTGACATGCTGCTTAGATTGTTCTGTTTGTTTCAAATTTTTAAATCACTTTTATGCCACTGCTGCCTCCTTGAAACAAAGCAGAACTAATAGACAATCTTTCATTATGTGTAACGCTGACAAAAACATTCTGCATGCAAAGTTCTTCTGACTCTTTTTAAAATTGTGTTGATACCTGCTGTGCTTCACAGGTAAAGATTTTTCTACTTAAAAGTGCACATTGCTAGAGAGAGGAGTTAAAATGCATGTTGTGTCAGATTTGCAAATGTTTTGAAAGCATTTTTTTAGGTTTTCTTGGCTACCATAAGGGGAATGCACTATTGGAGGCTTATATGAATAAAGAAGAAAAAGAGTATTACTGTAAAGTGATGTAAAGGTTTTGACTGGATAGAAGGGATTGATCAAGATCTGAGGGATCATTCAAGGGACCAAGATCAAGATTTAAATTAATTCTGTCCTTAAAAAAACTAAAAACCAATTCTACATTTAATATGATATTAGATACAAACTTAAACATGATTCAAGTAGTCAAAAAGAAAAAAAACAAGAGCATGAAGCTTGTTATAATGATTATAGTGAAACTATTTGTGCATCAAAATGTTTGGATGCTCACAAAATCATAGAAAAGATGCCCTCTAGTAGTGGAGTATCTGGATTTTCGATACAGTATGGTAATCCCTGTCTATATGATTTTTTTCTAGTATATCTTAATTCCATTATGTTCCCTAAAGACAAAAGACAAGTCCAATGAGAAATATCATTAATATAACCAATTAATATATCACTTCTGATGCTAACTCTTTAAGCGTAAATAGATTTCTAAGTCAGTTCCATTCTACATTTATACACATTTTAGAAATATTGACTCAGCTCACTGGATTAATGTACCGGTAATGGGTACAGAGCTTGCAAAGCATGTTTTTAGAAATAGTGACTACTAGAGTAGCATATGTGTTTTCCTTTTATCAGTATCTTGTGTTCTGATTCCAGTGATATACTAATATTAATAATAAAGGTAGTAGCTTCCCTTACATTTGGAAAAATCATTATTTTCAAGAAAAACAAATGTAGTATTAAAGAGTCTCTCAGTAGCCATAGAAAATATGTTGAATTCAAGTAGGAAATAAAATTGTCCACAGGTTTAAGCAAGTGTTGCTGTGTCATGAAGCTTTGTAGCAAATAACAAGGGTTAGAATCAGTAAAACAAGAACTTTTCAGCTACTTTGGAATAATTTTTCGTTCAGCTGCAAGAGTGCATTTGTTTTTTCCCCTGGTTAGACTGCATTTGAGTATTATGACGTGTGGTTTCCTTCAGACTCCTTGGGATCCAGAAGTTGATCTTTGGTGGCATGACATAATGAAAAATGCTAGCAAGGAGTGTGAACCTGTCTGGTGTGATGCAGAAGATGACTTGTTTATTCTCTACACCAGTGGATCAACAGGGAAACCAAAGGTATGTCAACATTTTCCTGGACTGGTGTTAAGTAGAAAGATATAGTACTGCTTTTGTCAAATTGTACTCTTTTACTGCTCTTGGTTCTATGTCTACACACTGTTTTTAAACTTCATTTGTTTATAATTCTACTTGAGATAGAGTACTGAATAAAGGATAATTATAATAATGAAATCAAAGAATGCTATAATTTCTGCCCATTCTGTTCCATTAATTTGCAGAGCTCCAAAAACTCTGGAGCTGACACCTTCTAACACAATAAAAGATAATCTATCTCAAGGTTAAATTGTGGGGGCTTTAATGCTTAGTTCTTAAAAGGGAATGGGAATTTTGCAAACTTCACTCTCTTTTAGCACTGATGTTGTTACCTAGTTTGGTAATGAAATGTCTGTAAGAAAACAGCCAAGCTGAGAGAGTACCAAGGACCCCACTTTCTAATACATTGCTCAAGAATGGTATATTGAAGATTGGGGCTGGCTTTGTTTTGGTTTTTATAATAAAAGCTGCATAAGATGCTATCATTCTAAATGTACTGTATTGGGGAGGAAAATCAGTAGTGTGATTTTGTCTGTTGTGGAATTCTGTGAAAGGTAGCAGAGTACAAATAAGAGATTTGTGTGGGCAACAGGATATAGATACATGCACTTTTCCAGCAAGAATTAATTGTGAAGTGATTGATAAAACTAAAGGGAACATTTCAGAAGAATTATTTATTTATTTGGAAACTTTATAGAGTAGCTTATTATAAGCAAATAACTCTGGGCAAAAACAATGCAAAACCAAAATAAAATACAAATATGTAATTAAAAATAAATAAGTACAAAAGCCAAGGTGTCTAAGATAAAGCTTAATATTCCAAATGAGCATGCAGTGCTGCTACCACTGTAGCCCTAACATCTGAAGGAAAAACCAGGTTTTCCTGGCTTCACTTCATATTTTCCTGAAAAATCTGATCATATCTTGTAGATGTGCATTGGAAAATGATAAATTCAGCAAGTTAAAACTAATTTCCTGCTGGCTTTATATCTTAATACACTTTTAGCAATGTTGCAATTCCTGACAATGAGAGCTAATTTATATTTAAATGTTCCTTTGCATGGATATTCTGTGTTCTATATTTCAGGGTGTTGTACACACAATAGCTGGATATATGCTTTTCACGGCTGCTACTTTTAAATATGTGTTTGATCATCATCCTGAGGATATTTACTGGTGCACAGCTGATATTGGATGGATAACTGGCCATTCCTATCTCACGTATGGACCCTTGGCAAATGGGGCAACCAGTGTCTTAGTAAGTTCTATGATAAAGTCTGACTGTACAGAAACATTAAGTCTTAATTCCTTTGTAGAGTGAATGGCATCAGTGTGTCTTACAACTTTCTTAACAGCAATGAGGAGGCAATTAAGATAATTGAAAAATACAGCTCCCTAAATCATATTTTGACCTATACTCTGATCTGGTGCTGTTTTTAAAAAAGAAAGAATTTTTCCTTGTTTTGACAGGCTTAAAAGAAAGTTTCATGGAGTTTCTTCCGCACTCTGTGCTTTAGTGTTGTGGAGGTTTCCTGAACATTGGCAGCATAATAGGCTGTAATATGTAGGTCCATGTGCTGAAATTAGCAGTCAACATGGTGCGTTGTTAATTGCGATCTCTATTCAGTTTGAAGGGCTCCCTATTTACCCAGATGTTAGCCGTATGTGGAACATCATTGACAAGTACAAGGTGACCAAGTTCTACACAGCACCCACTGCCATTCGCCTCCTCATGAAATATGGAGATGAACCTGTCAAGAAGTAAGCATGACTTTAAGGAAAACAATAAGGCTGATTGCCTATAATTTCCAGGAATGTCCTTTGGAAATATACAGTATATGTAGCACTGATTTAGAGCACCAGAGCAAAGTAGACTACTCAAATCCCTGGGCAGCTGTGTTTTGGGTACATGTTTATACTTAACTTTTGTTCTAAATGTCAAAGTCAGGGGAAAGGGAAATACATGTGGGTAGAATTTCTTTAGCTGGAGCTCTGGTGACTCCTAGAGAATGTCTGCCTGAACCTCCTTCAAATTAAAAAAAAGGTAAATTGAAGGGTCTTGGGAAGAATATGGGCACCGGGGACTGCAGATTAGATCCCAGCCTCTCTGGAAATAGGACTAGAAAATATCCAGATTAGGGCCAAATGATATTTTTAAGGCTAATTGTGATGCCTGCATTCATATCAGGGCTGAACTCCAAGGGATGTTTCATGACAGGACAAAGAACCATGTTGTGATCAAGAAAAAAGCTACATTTAAATAATGTATTTCACCTTTTTGCAAAAAAAAATATGATTCAGTTTTAGAGAACCTGGGGGCTGCTTGTAAGACTGTGGGGACTAAATATAACTTGAGACCTCAAATTGTACATGCTGCATCTAGACTAGATTAAACATGCTAAACATCTTTATTTTTAATAAGCTTTGTTGAATGTTATGGTAGCTGCCTCATACATAAATTAATTCATGATTTGAAAAAACCATCATGGCTTATCCATGTAACACATTAAACCAAACCTAAGAGGCTCCATCGTGTATTAGCACAGTTTGTGAACTCTGCCTGCTTTTTTTTGTTCAATCATCTGTGAGGGAATAATATTTGGGATAGATACTGCTCAGATCACATCATTGAAACTGTCCAGATGTTTTGGATTTCAGTTTTTCTCAGCCTTAGGCTGCTTGCCATTAGCAAGTGATTATAGGAATTTACAAGATATTGGAATTAAATTGCCTATGGGTTAATGTGTTTCTGCTTTACTTAAATCCACTTTTGACCAGGTGAGGGCATTGTAGATTTTTGAAAATGTTCTCCTTTATTCAGTAATGGTAAATGGCTAGCTTTGAAATCAAATTGTAAAACAAGTTTTCCTTCTGGAACAATTTTCCTGTTAAAATTCATACCCTGTTTATTCAGATACAGCAGAAAATCCCTGAAAGTGCTGGGAACAGTTGGAGAACCCATAAACCCAGAAGCTTGGTTGTGGTTTTATAAGGTAGTTGGTGAAGAACGATGCCCTGTAGTGGATACCTTCTGGCAAACGGAAACAGTGAGTTCTTTATATTCAGCTTTCTTATTATCCTGTGAATTATTTGGTTATTTTGGTGATTTCCTGTTCTCCAAGGCCTGGATATCAATCTTACCTGCTAACTCATAATTTAGACGCTGTTCCTTTGCTGTGTATTTGTACCATGTAGTCTCTTCCCGAAGCAATTACAGCTTCTCCTTACCATCAAGGTTTCTTATTAGAACTTGGTTTTTCTCTTTCTTTCACTACCCAAGCTCTTCTTCTGCTGTGCTAGGTGAGAACTATTCCTTGTGGAGCCTTCATGGTGCCTTTTGTGCTTTATTGGTTAAAATTCAACAAAATAGACATGAATGTTTTAAAAATAAAATTGAAATGAAGATGATACTAATGTCTGCAATAAACCTCTGTGTGTTCATTCAATTAAGGCCCTGAAAATATTGTGTGAGGCATATTTCATTGGTTTAAGGTGTTTTCATTGCTGCTTTTGGTTTCTTCCTGCAGGGTGGTCATGTGTTGACTCCTCTCCCTTATGCCACACCAATGAAGCCAGGCTCAGCTGTAAGTATAGGTCTGGCATATTCTCTTTGTATGCAGCAGGGTTACTGGACAGCTATCTGTTATGTACCAACTGTGGCCCTATCTGGACCAGGAATGGTGAAATACACAGTCATTCATAAGTCAATAGGGTAGCTGGCAGGAAAAATATCAATCTGCTGGGATAAGTCTCCCCACACCTATGGACTCTCCCCCAGCCCCTCTATACTTATATTGCTCTAGCCCAGGCCTATCAAGCTGCCGGTCCATGGGCCAGATACCCTTGTTTCGTCTATTGAACCTCACTGTACCTCCATTGCAGCCTCACACACCTCCAAACTCCCTCCCATGCAGTTCCAAACCTCACCATACACTCCTGTGCCCCCGTGTGCCTACTTCGCTTGCACCCTCCCTGACCCTCGCCAAATCTTCATCGCCCCCTCCACAGTCCCACTGAGTCTTGTTCTGTCCCCCTTGCACAACCCCTTGTGCTCTTCCCAACTTGACAGCAGCCACTTCTATTTGCCAGTCTACTTGTGAGCCACCAGGGACTTGCAATTTCCTGCTGGCTTCCCCATTGACTTGGGTGTGGGAAGCTGTCAGAAAGCTGCCTCACAATGTGGGATTCAGTTAATCATGACATGGTCAATCATGCAACTGGGGTGCATTGTTAGGCAAGGCAATTGTGCTTTATGACTGTATTGCTTAGTGTTGGAAATTCCAGTCCTAATTGCCATCATGAGTTGAGGGCTACCTATAAATTATTTCATGGTTGTTTTTTCCAGTTGTCTTTACCTATGTGGTCAGTTAGTTGAGCACAAGTGGGTTGGTTGCTGGTTTTTTCACTTTCCATAGCATGCTTGTCTCATGTTTTATTTGTTTTTAGTCCTTTGGTTGTATGGTTTTTAAATTTTGTTGGCCATTCATGGCCACATTTGCAAGATGGGCAGTTATATCAATTAAATGAATGGGTATTTTTTAAAGAAAAAAAGGTTTAATTCCTGAAATCCAGCCTGAAATCTGACCAGAAACTTTGAACTTAATGCTAAAGCTATATAAGTTTTTTTTAAAGAAATAATTGGAAATCTGTTCATATAATTGCACAGGTAGGCTGTAAGCCATCTATAGATTACTTGGTGTTTCCAGCTCTCTTTTCTGTGGCAAATTTCTGCAAGACTCAAACACCCAGTTTTCTCTTTTAAACTCCCTTAGGCCACATTAAAAAAAAAAGACTGAATATTTTAATTCACCTGTTTAAACTACATATTCCAGCAATCTACTTTGCAGCCTCCAGATTGAACAAGGTTGCCATTCCTATTGTATAAAGAGATTGGGGATGTTTTCAGTTCTGGGTTGAAGTTCCTTTCAAGTTTAGCTGCCATCTGTCCATATATTTAGATTTGATCTTTAAAATCTTTCTAAAAATATTTCTGGACAGACTTTTCCTTTCTTTGGAGTGGTCCCTGCAGTGTTGGATGAATCAGGGGAAGAGTTAGAAGGAGAAGCTGAAGGTTATCTGGTAAGAGAACATTATGATGATGGATAGCACGACTTAATCACTATATGGAGTTTCATGGCTCAAATTCCAAGCTAATAACAAGTTTTGCCTGGACTGCTTGTGCTTAACTCAATTTCCTTATTGCATTTTGAGATCCTGAATGGATGCTGATGAGAAAACACTATGTTCGGTTCTGGTTTTTTTAAAAATACTTGTTGTAAGTAGTCGTGCAGTGAAGACTGTTTTGTTTTATGAATTGTCCTTCATAAACTTCTGTATTTTCCCATTTATCAGGATTAATAACTGTTTAATTGTAGGATAAACTATGGGAAGATTTCAGTGAGGAAATAACAATAGCACTTGTCATTAAATACTTTCAGCTATTGGTAAATAAGCAGACATGGGATAAATTTGCTATTTACAAGTGTTCAGATTACTTTTTTATAGCAATAGCACTTAGACTTATATACCACTTTACACTGCTTTACCATCCTCTCTAAGTGGTTTACAGAGTCAGCATATTGCCCCCAACAATCTGGGTTCTCATTTTACCCACCTCGGAAGGCTAGAAAGCTGAGTCAGCCTTAAGTTTAGAAGACATCACCTCTTCCTCCTCCAGTGTTTGAGCACAGCTTTTATTGATTTATTTAATCAATAATAATCCACCCAGTTATGAGATTCTATACCATAGATATTGTGGCTCTATTCAGCACTATATGTAGTTTTGAGGGAGGGTTTGGGAAGCTCAGATTGCTTTCTAAAAGTGGATACAGTACTTTGTCTACTTATTTTGGGTTAATTTGCATGGCTTTTTACCCATACTTTTTATCAGGAGTAGGAGATCATGGATATGCCTGCAGAATAGACTGGTGCCCAGTAGCTGAAAAATAACAGGGTGAGGTTGGAGGACAAAGTTGCTTGGCAGTTATCCAGCCTATGGGTCTGATTACCACATTTCTGTTAATGTTATACAATATCATTCTGTTTCTGAAGTTAGTTACTAGTTTGACTTTGCAGCAGACTAGTCCTTATTCTTTGTGCTAATATTTATTCATTATGCTATCACCTAAAATTATAAAAAATACATTTCTAAAAACCAGGTGGGGATAATAGGAAACTTTCCAAGTCCTATCACTGTTGCATTCCTGCACACTGAAATATTTGTCAGTATATTATATTGTTTTGTTTGTTTTAATTCTGCACTTTGACATCAAGCAGATCTCCGTCTGAGTGCTTTTTTATTATGATGACATGTAGTTGGGAACTTGAGCTATTCTTTTTATCATACCAAAAAATATGGTATGTCCACACAAACTACAGTTGTGTGGATCACAGACAGAGCTAAAACATTAACTATGATTTACAACCCAACTGTTTGGGTTCATACATAGTACTAAATATGAATCATGTAAATCACGTCATACTTTGTATTTTGCTTGAACTCAACCAGTGAAGTTTTCTACTTTTCTCACATTTCTCACCTATAATCATCTTTAGGTTTTTAAGCAACCCTGGCCTGGAATAATGCGCACAGTGTACAAAAACCAACAGCGGTTTGAGGCAACCTACTTCCAAAAGTTTCCTGGTTATTATGTGACTGGAGATGGTAAGTCTTCACAAAGGAACTTTGACTTAAAAATATTATCTTATGAAACTTACTTCCTGTTTATTTTGGAAATATTTAAGCGTGTTAGAAATCCTCATATATGTACTTTTCTCCTATGACCTCATCAGTTTCCAGCAACTGAATTCTTCTAAAGTCGAACTCTTTTATAGATCTCAGCTTTTTAAAGATACTGTTCACAGCCCTGAAATGAAGCACATTTTCTCGCAATCACTTGACTGGTCAGCTTTTCAAGTTTCTTCAAACAGAGTTCCTAGCCTTTCCCCTAAAATCTTTACTGTTTCATCTCTCACACTCCTGATGAGATCCTCTTGGGTAGGCTTCCATAATCCAGTCCTTGATAAAGTCAATTCTTCATCCATTTACTCAGGAGAAAATGTAGAAACCTCTGCTTTCAGCTTCTTTACCCTTTCTCAAGGTTATTAGCAGCCAAGAAATACTGAATGTGAATACTAATTCCAGAAGATAATACATGGTGTACGTTAAAGTTAATAAGTTAATTGAATAGTGAATGAGGGAAAAGAAAAAGAAAAATATCATGAATCATGCAGGTTACACTCAGTGGCTACTATTTGGGGTAGCAGTACACCTACAATCAATATCACACACAAAAATGCACACACAATAATACTAGTGCCAATTAGAATTTTTGATTCAAAGGCACAATTCAGCTCAACCTATGAAATAACCAAAGGAGTTTAAATGTCATATTTTTGTTTTTTAGAATTTGATTTTCCCAAGCTCTGGCAGATTAAATAGTATGAATGGCTTAGGTTTGATTATAAACTCTTCTGGGCCTGGACCTCTTGGGCTGAGGTTTCTTCGCATTACAGACCCAGGTATAAGGGCCGAAAAATTGAGGAGCAAAGATTGAAAGGAACTAAAGGCCTTTAATTTTGTCTCTCTTCCAGGCTGTAAGAGAGATAAAGATGGTTATTACTGGATCACAGGTCGAATTGATGACATGCTGAATGTTTCTGGTAAGAGCCAAATTCTTGTAGAAAGATAATAGTTGCTTATACAATTCTCTTGTTGACATAATAAGATTTTTAATATCTTTAGACCTTGGTCTTGGTCTTCACCCCAAAGATGATGCTTTTTTTTTCAAAGAAGAAAGAAGAAATGTGTTTGGAACTGTGCTTGGTCATTGCTAGAGAATACAAACCCTGATTAAGAAGAAAAATATCCAGTATTCACCCTTTGCCCTACCAGAAAAGCTAAATCAGGACATGAACAAATTTAAGTAATTTCGTGTTGTTAATGGGAGTTATTATTTCCTCTGAGAAGCTTAAAGGTTATACTTTATTCGTACTTCATAAATACAAATATGAAGAAAGCTGGCATATAGTATATTAAAATTAAAATTATGCAATTAATATTACATATTTGAAAATAAAATCCTAGCAAGCCATGCCTTGTGTCAAGAAGCTATGAATTCTCTTAAAGGCAGACTATTAAACACTGTTGGGAAAAATTGAAGCTTTTAGTGCCTACTAATATTATTAACTTTTATTGGGTACAACTATAAATTCTCATTCTCTATAAAATTGGCTTTTCTAAACTCTTTTGTGTCAACATTTTGTAATCTCAAATTTTATTTTTCAACTTTTACAGTATGCTTATTTCCAAAGAATAAAGAAATGAAAGCAAAGAAATTAATAAGAAAATTTGACCAGCTTTACGCTTTACATTCTGATCTATAGCTTGATTCAATAACACACTGCTTTTGTATGAAAAGAAAAGAGTGGGAGGACAAACCAATGTTTTTTTTTTCCTTTCTTTTTTTTTGCAGGGCATTTACTGAGCACAGCAGAGGTTGAATCGGCACTTGTGGAACATGCTTCTATCTCGGAGGCAGCCGTAGTTAGCCACCCACACCCTGTAAAGGGAGAATGCCTCTACTGTTTTGTGACTCTGAAGGATGGACATGATTTCACAAACAAACTGATTGATGAGCTGAGGAAACAAGGTAATTGTATTGGTTGAAGTCAGAGAAGCACGTTGAAAGTTGTGCATCAATCCAAATAGATATATCTATAGACATATAAAAAACAAATAGATTGTGGCAAATAGGACACAAGGATCCTGAATGTAAGAAGCAGAAATGAGCAATTTGTGGTTCTCCAGATCTTGCAGAACTTAATTTGCAACAGCCCCAGTTAAAATGGGGTTAGTAATGGGGAAGGTCGGAATTTATATTCTATGGGAAGGCTTTGGTATGCCCACCTCTGTATTCAAGTTTGAGCGCAATCTTGTTAGATTACTAGTGGTTAAACATAATTGTCTCAAATCTAGCAATTCCAGATTTTTCAGGGCTGTAGATTCTAGCCAACATGGCCAAATTAGGGGGTTGGCCAGAATTCTGGACCCCAAGCTTGAAAAATCTGTACCAATTTATTAAAAGACGACAGGAATACCACATGGGATATGTAAATTGTGCAGTCTGATATTTTGTGGAATCAAATGCCTTCTTCCCCATTAGTGGAGATGATATAGCATCAACATGTATAGCAAAAGGAAAGTCCTGTGATGGATGTAGTAGTCTCTATCCTATGGTAACCCATGAGCTTTGTTGTGGCTTTTCTGGCAAAAATCCATGTCTATCAGCATGCCTTGTTCCTCAGCCTGATTTGAAAGTGTTTTTCAAATCAAAAGGAAACCTTTTGGTTCTGTCAAAACTAAATTTAGTCCTTGCCTTTCATTTGTTCTTGCTGCCAGCTGGCAACCACTTTCAGTACTTAAGAGCACACTGTACACCCATGAACACAGTGGGAATTCTGCAAAAGTGTGTACATAGTGACTCTCCAATTGTCAACAAGTAAAGAATGCATTGGCATACTTTATGTTTATCTGGTCCAGGCCTTTTACATAATTTTGCTATTTCTTAATATGCAGAGAGAAATAATTGCTAGCATTTCTTTTTCCTACAACAGCCTTTTGGGGATAAGTAACTACTGAGTAGTCCCTTTCCAGTTAAAAATAAATTCTGAAAAATCCTTGTGCCTTTTGAAAGCATTTTAATGGGGGAGATGTTCCTAGGAAATACATTTGCTTTTCGATTTTTAAAATTTTTAATCTTGCATTTGTAACTGCAAGAGCTTGTGAGAGTGGGAGTACCAAGATCATTCTGTTAGTTCATAGAGGAAGAGTCTTGGCCAGGACTCCAGGAGGACTGTCGCTGGATGTTAACACCTCCACCTCCCAATTTCTATACAACACAGAGATTCCATAACATGCATTATTATAGTTGTAGTAGGAGCAAATATGCGTAACTCAGAGATGGCACGTTGCCTTGCTTGAGTTTTTTGAACTTGTTTTTTGGGTTATAGACATGTAATTCTAATATTTAAGGGGCTGCCACAAAGAAGCAAGGCAACATGCCATCTTAGGTTACATATATTTGTTCCCATTACAACTACAACAACATATGTTATGGAATCTCTATGTGTTGTATAGAAGAAGATGTATCATCCTCTAGTGCAGAGGTCTCCAACCTTAGCAATTTTAAGACCTGCAAAGCTGGCTGAGGAATTCTGGGATTTGAAGTCCACAAGTCTTAAAGTTTCCAAGGTTGGAGACCCCTGCTCTAGTGGCAGATTGCAATTCTGAGACTGAACATATTTAAATAGAGACAAGACCCCAATTATCAGCCATCTCATAGAAGAGGTCAAATGACTTTTCTGAACTTTTTAAAAAATATGCTCAGGGTTTTTTTTGTTCACAGGAGCTAAAAGAGTTTTCTTATTTGCAGTCAGAGAAAAGATTGGTCCTATTGCAACTCCAGATTATATCCAGAATGCTCCTGGCCTGCCCAAAACCCGCTCAGGTATGTTTTGATTTTGATACCTGTTACTATGTTGCAGGCTTTTGCTACTTACTAAATGCTATATTTGTTGTGCTTCTAGGAATCAGTGTGATAATTTAAGTCTTTAGAAATTAATTGGCAACTAATCTGTAAGTATACAGCTTGTAAATTAGACAGTCATTTTATTTGCATACATACACACTGAACTAAAGACACATGTATTGCAAGCTTTGTGTAGGTGTGTATATCCATTATAGGATAAGGCCAGTAATTATTCTTTTGGCAAAACATATTTGTACAACAAGGCCCAGAAAAATTCAAACATTGGTATTTCAGTTTATAATCTCATTATTTTAGGATCCAGGGTCCCTGGGAGTATCCATTGTGTCAGATTTGATTTGTGAGTGTCTTTTAATTGTCTAGAATCCTACACTTTGTACAGATGCATAAATCTTACAGTTTTACAAATCATTTGACTTCGGCTTCTTTGCATGACAGATTTAGAGGGCCACATAAATTATTATCTGTACAGGATTAATAATCAATTCCCTCATTTCTTTCTCATAATCAAGGTCAACTTAAATACTGTACTTTCTTTGTAGGTAAAATTATGCGGCGGGTATTAAGGAAAATTGCAAAAAATGACCGGGAACTGGGCGATACCTCAACAGTGGCAGATCCAGCAGTTATAAACCATCTTTTCAGTAACAGGTGTGAGACAATAATGTAGCAGAGCTATCCTACTAAAACAGCAGAAATGCAAGAATTTGATGAGAATATGGCCCCTGAGAGACAATGACTTGAAATGGGAAATTGTTATGTGCTGCTCTGAATATAAGATCCTGAAGAGAAGACAAACTGGTGCTCCAACATCCAATCCTGTCGTGTTGTAAATCTAGCTTTGTGCCTCTAGCACTATGGTATTTTATTGTCCAATACTTCACATATGTCATTTCGGCCTCATTCATCCAATTTCAATTATTTTTATTTTTACATTTAACATGCTATAATTGGTGGAGCTTAGAACATGCAGATATTGGTATGAAGAAGCTTTCCTCCTGAGCTGTAGTTATGAGCCTTTAAAAGGCTTGAGAACTAATAGATTAAGCAGTAATCCTCATGTTGAGGCAGTATTACTGAAATACATATTTTAACAATTTAAGCATTTGTTTTAACAAAATATTTCCGGAGTACCCCAGATGCACAGCATAGGAAATGAGACATTTTAAAGAAAACTGTCAAATATGAAGCTGTGTAAAATTATTTTTCCAGTGTTCTGTTGAAATGTAGACTGGAAAGGATTATTATACTTTTTTGTTCCCCCAAAGGAATATTACCATCTACAGATTCTAATTTTCAATAATGCTTGTGTGCTTGAATGCACACATTTTAATTTTTGCAGTATATTGTTCCATGATGGATGCAACTTCAGCTGTTCTAGTCATTAAAGCTGTGCTGTATGCCTAGATATTCTGCAGAGGGAGGTGTTTTTTTTTTTTTTGGCTAGAAATATTTGGTGCAATGTCAATGCCGGTTGAATCTGGGGAGAGATAACTATTTTCATTAATGGGGGAGCAACAGATGTTATGAATATTAAAGGAAATCATTGTCTGATCAGCTTGTGTTCTACAATCACATAAAGGAAATGAATATATTCAGAGATTCTGGACTGTTGGAATGGTCTGGTTACACTGAAGAAATGTCTTCCAGGTGTAGATCATGTGCATGACCAAAGTCAAGCTGCTGCTCTTATGAAAGAAAAAAAAAAAACAGCCACCAAACAGCAGACACGTTTTCTTCAGTTAGATGACTTTATTCATAGTTCATTAATCTTGCTTCTTGAAATTAGAGTGGTTCCCATTGAAAGAGCAAAGGCAAAATCAAGTTTAGTTTTAGATCTGATATGGGTACTTAGGTGAGAAAAATGTGAACTCTTTAATCCTTGCAGATTAATAAATATATACAATGGGAAAGGTTTGTTTCAAAATTTCCAAGGCATTACAGCACATAGTGCTATTCACCTTGAAATGTCTTTGTATTGGAAATTGCTATTTACTATCTGAAATATTTTTTTGCCTGTGATAACTATGTTGTTGCATCCCTGAAGATGTCTGCATTATCCATAGAACAACTTACATCTGTATGCCCCTCATATTGTGTATTTGACTACTGTGACCATTGCTTTATCTTTGCTCATGGGTATATTTTTCATTTTTTAATCTGCTGGTGGTAGTCTTAAGTGTACTTGTGTGTGATCTGCAACATTGATATGCATAATATAACTGTTCTACAGCACCATTAGTAGGCCAGTGGCTTACTAAATGCTGTTGATACAAATTCCTCTTATTTTTGGACACAGAATGATATAAATATGGCTGGGAAAATGGGAAAAATGTTTTAATTGGAATAAATTAAAAAGATAAAACCTACTACACATGTTTTATGTTCCTTGTTTTGAATGATAAACCAGGAGTCTCACCTGTTTTGCTTAACATTTCTGGTATCGTTTCTTCTGTTAGCATTTGTTTATAAATTAGTAAACCTAACGGTTACAGGGTCTACTAAAAAGGCCCCAACATAACTGGTTCTATAAAGTAAGACTTCTATTAAACTCTTTACAGATAGTCCTCAACGTACGACCACAATTGAACCCAATTTTTTTGTGGCTAAGCGAGACAGTTGTTGAGTTTTGTTTCATTTTATGCTTTCTTGCCACAGTTAATTGAATCACTGCAGTTATTAAATTACTAATAGGGTTAAGTAAATCTTGCTTCCCCATTGATTTTGCTTTTCAGAAGGTAGCAAAAGGTGATCACGTCCCCAGCTGTCATGGCTAAATTGCCATGTGTCTGAATTTTGATCACATGACCATGGAGATGCTGGAATGTTTGTAACTGAAAAATGGTCATAAGTTATTTTTTTCAGTGCTCTTGTAAGTTTGAACGATCATTAAACAAACTATTGTGGGTCGAGGACTACCTGTTTTCAAATTGGGACTCATTATCAGGGCTGTACATTGCTTTGGATTCAAAGGCAAACAGGTGATTTGGAGGATGTACCAGCACCTGGCTGCTTCTCCCTAAACGAAGTACATCTTTTTCTAGGAGTGTGCTGCAATTGCAGACATCAACCATGCAATCCCAAGAAGAGGTGGCTGCTTTAAAAAATTGCAAAGCTGTGTTGTGTAAATGTCCCTGTGCTCCGAGGGCATGTTTTTGCCTTTGAATCCAAAGCAATGCATATCCTTGTTGTGGTATCGACCTTTCTTGCAGTCAACTTTTATCAACAAGGTACCCCCTGGTCTTAATCTTAGGAGGAAAAGTGGGGGTGGCAGACACAATTGTCACCGGTTATTTTTCAGAATAATTTCCAATCGATATCAAGTATATTATTTAGAAAATTATTCTACTGATTCTTAATACTTATGTCCTCATATAGCTCCATTAATTCTCTAAGCCTGTCCTCTAAAATGTGTTAAGGCTGTAGTCAAGATATCTATGTGTAAAGTGAGACAGTGCTCTTGAACAACAGAGACATATAGGGATACCATCTTTTTAAAGCAAAGTGATAAAGGTATGAAAGGCTGAAAAGATATTATACCGTCAGTGCTATTACAAGAAGAACATTCAGTTTTCTGCAAGAACAAATTCTATTGTTTCACAGCTTTTGGAGATTTAAGAATCTGAGTTTTAAAAAAATAACTATATTAATATATATGTTCCTCAAATCAGTAGATCTGATTTCTAAATATATTACACATTTGCTTTCTTTTTCAAGAAGTATTGACACATTTTTTTGTAATCACCTATCATTTACTCAGACATGAAATAGAACTGATGAGTTTCACTACTATTTTTAGCTCAAATTAGTTCTAGTAAACCTGGCTGCTATAGAAGTTTTGCATGTTAAGAGTTGGTTTTGAAATAATTTCCTACTAAACACATCTTTCACCTTTTTCTTAGGTTTGTTGCTTTATAAAATACAGATGGCTGCAGAGAATCACTGAAACTGAATTTTTTATTATGTCCCTTTATCCAATGCTAGTGTTTGTGCATCTTTTAAAGGAGCTCATCCAAAGCACCATAAAAACCAACATGGATACATGATTCTTATGTGTTCTCAGGTCATTTTTAGGCAGAAACAGAGTGAAACAGGAAGTTTCCCCAAAGACTGTAATTCTGGAAGAATTTCATTCCTTAATGCTACTCTGAGAAAAATGGAATTACATTTTGAATATGTAGAAAGTTATCAAGAATATTTTCTGCTATCAGAAATCCACATGCTCTTTTAGGAGATGCTTATCAACCAGTTGACCATGATTTTTAAAAGCACAGTACGCCCATGACGTGCATCAGAAAATTTCAATGTAGGTAATTTAGAATCCTCTATTTTCTGAGTAGGACTGCAAATTATTAAACAGAATTGTTATAAGTTTGATTATGAAGTCTGCTATTTCGCAATCATGCCTTAAAAAATGTGTCCTTTTTTATATCACATAGGGAGTATCCAAGACAGCTACACCAGCTGCCACTCCACCATCTGCATGTTCCATAGCCTTTGTTCTCAAGAGATGACCCACATGCTTGTTCACCACAAACTTCTGACCATGTCTGCAAGGGAAAAAAGGGGATATATAACATTACTCAACCTTTTATCTATAATCTTGTTAGGGTTCCATTAAGCAAAGCTGCTTGATTCTAAGCAGATCATTTGTCTATATATACTTGCTCAACAATTCTGCAATGGCAAGCCAAAATACTTCACTGTTCTTATAATATCACTGAAAATATTTCAGTTGTAAGCAATGGAATAATTTATTTATTTAAAATATATGGTTGCCTGTATTATGGCACACAATTATGGACAGCTAACAAATGATTAAAAACACAAAATCATTTTAAAAATCTAGAAAAAACAGTCATCCACACCATCATCTACATCACTGATCTATACAGCCCCTTGGTTCCAACTTTATTATCCCAACACAAAGACAGTTCTGGAGTTTTAGAGCAGGAGACTGTTTTTGTAATCCATCAGAAATCTATTATCAATATAGCTTAACAGGTAATACTCAAGCACAGAATATCCAGAACTGTGCTTACTTGTTTTTTTTTCCCTATTGTATTTCTATTAGAAGTAGCAGGAAGAGTGCCAGGAGGTGGCAGATAGGATTACTTTCTTCTAAAATTGATTTATTTTACATTCCCCTATTCTGTGGTTTCATTAAACATAGCAAGGTGCCATTTTAAATCATCTAGTTGTACTGAGGATTGGGCAGATATCCCTAGATGTACATGGTAAGTCTAATGCAACATCTAGTGACTTCTAACACCTAGTTCATCTTTATAGTCAGTAAGTTAAATTGAATTAGATCACCAGTCTATTTAGCTTGGTATTGTCTACTATGAACAATTCTTGAGATGTTAGCATAATACTTTTTTAAGCCACAGCTTCAGATGCTAAAAACTGAAACATGATTATTTGCATACAAAGTATGCTGTACCAACAAATATTTTATTAAAATACTAAATTAAATTTCAGTTTAAAAATAAACATACATATACACACACATACATACGTGTGTATATGTGTGTTAGGTACTTTGCATATGATTCAGAGTGTCATACATTATCAATAAACAATCCACAATCTATATATGTAAGAACAATATAATGAACAAATAATTTAAAAAAGAACCTAAACATTAAGACATAAAATATCAGGAAAAATTCAACTAACGGAATCATGCTGCTCCTTGACCCATAACTGGGGAAATGATAGATATTTAATACCTTTCAAAGACAGGAAGTCTGGGCCAATGAACCTCAGGGGGCTGTTGTTCCATCCTCACCAGAGAATATGGTCTAAATGATAGGACCTGAGCACACCAACCCTGTATGATCTTACAGAAGAGCTGAAATAATTCAAGATGGACAATTCCACTAATAACCTGGCCCATAGCCATGAAAGGTTTTACAGGTAAGAATCAGTACCTTCAATTACAACTGGAAGCTCACTGCTAAACAGCAATGATAATGATAATCAAGGGTAGCCCCATTTAATGCACATGGTAATAATCCATCTGAGATGCCCAAGGCATGAGGGGTCATAAATAGGTCTGTTTGATCCAGATGCAGATGCAACTAGCAACAAAGTAGAACTCTGCATAGCTGAATCATAGCTGCTACGTGCTCTTCAAGCAAGAACTACAAGTTATAAGGACCCATATATTGTGCACTAGTTCTACTTGAAGAAGTGTGACCTGTCCAGGAAATCTCTGGATCCAGGGAGTTCTACAGTCACTAGGTCTTATGAGGGTAGCTTGTTTTTCCTCATCCAAGTCCCTATGGCCTTCACACAATAGTATCACAAGAAGGTTTGCAGTGGAGATATACAACTGTCATCAACATCTGTGCTGAGGCCCATCCCCTCCCCCAGAAGAATTCTCCATTGCTTCGACCCAATCTCATGCTACCTCCTGGTAGGTCTTACATGAAACAAGAGAGGCATGGATCTAAAATACAGGTGCATGCATTCACAGCACCCAGGACCTGTCCATTTTTTCAAGGCCAACAGGAACAAACACTTCCCAGATAATTATTCCTTATGAACTTAATGTGCAGATTTTATCCAGAATGTTAGCAAAAAAAACTGTTTTGAAAACCTGCAAACAAACAGGAATGTAAAAATTTAGTATCTCTAGGAATTACAGCCAGTTTCTCACCTGATATAGACTCCAAAGATTCCCAATTCAGACACACATTCTGATATTTTCAGTGGACAATGAGCCCTCAATAAGTAATTTAGTGTTGGGAGAGCCTTTATCTTATCCATGAGAATATAAGAAGTCCTCTCAGAACTGTCCTTAATTTTCTCCAGAACTTGTTTGAGCTCATCTCCATAGAGATTATTCCCTGGCAATGCAATGGAAGTTAATATTACACAAAAAGGTGGTAATTTGTATGGTAGGTTCTTGTCCCACCCAGCAATATGAAATAATAGACAAGTGGAAAGGATAAAAAGAGAAACAGTTTCTTATAATTAGCAACATTTACATGGGCAGATTTGCATTTATTCCCAAAACTGTACAGCAGGGCATGTGTATGTGTGATCTGATAAAGAACATTTTTTGTAGGATTTGTGGAAGTTAACTTCATAGTGGAATGTCTTTTTATTGCTTAGTTAATGCTAGATTTGCTGCAGTTTAATAAATGATACTAAGTTCTTCTAGACAGACTGCAGATGAACAATGATTATGGAATAACTAAATTCTTTCAGCATTATAGCAGAATTATCTTTTGGTTAAATCTATCAGCAAACAACATTCTCATCCTGAACATATTTAAACCACTACTGTATAACTCTTAACTTAAATATCTGATGGTATAAGTGGCTAAGTGGTTTTAGAACCATTTATTTTTTATGATTAAAAAGTAAATAATTAGAACTTTCATTATACAAGCCTAGCAAATAATTACCTCCTCCTTCCCTTTGTGGTTTTAACACAAATCGATCTGGGTCAGCAATAGCAATGGCAACCATCTTATCACCCTCTTCATCCTTGAGGAAAAGAAGACTGTTGCAAAGTAGCCAAACCAAGTGCTTAAGCTTTAACAACAAAATTCTAGTACATATTAAACAGACATAATAGCCCTAGACAAAAAACAAGATTCACAATTTACCAAAATATTTTATTAAAGGTATATACTTTATATGTATTATCAATACTGTGCTTTCCAATTTTGTACTGCATTATAACACTGCATATACTAAGTCTACATTTCCCCCAACACATTGCTGCTTACCATTTCCAAAGAGTAGAGACCTGTGAATGTTGCTCTCAATCGAGCCACTGCTTCTGGTTCATTTGGCAAGAATCTTTCCAGGACTCCTGGTCGGCTGAGTTCCTGCTGAACTTTTTTGGTTCCAACCAGCTGTGTAGCTATATCAGGACACTTAACTGCTTTGGACTTTTCCAGTAATAACCGTGCTTCCCAGTTCTTAAAACAAACAAAATAATCTCATTGCAGATGCTTTTGTAACATAATATTTAAGACACTGTACAATTATTGTATGTCCTGCAGCTGAGGAAACTTATATGTTCCTTCTCCACCTTGCATCTGCATCTCCTGCAATAAACTAACAAAATACTTACTCCATGAAAACTGCAGAACAAAAGAAAAATTAGCACATCTCTGCAGAATCTTTTAGTATAAAAACTGATAAATATATATATATATCACTACTGTTTAATTAGGTAAAAAGAAATCCAGATAACCTTCTGAATATCTGAATATTAGCAAAAGATATACATAAAAATATCTTTGCAATAGTCACAAATATCTGTAGCTTGGGTGTAGAATGAGGGTGGAGGTTCGTTTCCAAGCTTGTGAGAACGAACCTTCATCCTCATAAAAATACCTCTTTATCTACTGAAATAGCCAGCCTGAATTTGACATGTCAACCAAAAGTAATTGCTGTTAAATTTACAAATTATTTCTCCCCCCTCTTCCAACTGAAATCACTTCAGAACTTTGTCATTGTTTTCTGAATAATTTAGAAAGGAAGTCATATAAGCATCTTAGCAATGTTTTTTGAAATGGCAATGAACTATTGAAATTAATTCAGAGAAAAACAGCCAACTATCATAGGAAGAACTGAATAATTTTCAATTAGTTTATTTCACAGCTCATGGACCAAAATGTATTTAGAATGATTTCATTTTAAATATATACAAGACTTCTGCATTATTTCTATTTAATTATTATATGATTGAGATTGTTGTAGTTCATCCTGAAATATGTGATAATTGTACAAATGGTCCTTAAAATAAATTCTATACCTTATGTCTAGCTGTCAAAGATCATTACGGTACTAACCTGTTCATTGTAACTTCTTGGCATATAGCCTTCCCTGTAATATACCACTGCTACTTCCTCCCCATCTCTGAAACAGAGAGGAAATATGTAAGCACTTTTCTCCATTTTTAAGCCCTCCATTTTTTCAAGCCTTCTCTCCCCCACTCTCTCTCTCTCACAGACACACAAACCATGCAACACATTCCATTAACACAAAGATTTCTATTAATGTTGAATGCTTTGATTACATTTCAAAACAGTACATTCAATTACTGAAATAGTGTAAAATCAGCATTATCAAACAGATCACTCTCTTATAGTTCTGCTGATAAATATAATAACTGATTTCCAACCTTTCAGTAATTAGGACACAACTAGACGTGTTAAGGACTGAAACTGCTTTAATAGTAACCAGGATGTCATTCACTTAAACCCTTGAATGAATTCTATTTCCATCAGTAGTAATTTAGCCATTCATTAGCTACTTATTAAAAATGTATTTCACAAATCCAGTTAAAAATAATTTTTGATTTACATTCTGGTGGTCATGTGAACATTTACAAATACCTCATATTATTTTTTTAACAAATGCAACACAAATATTTTGTAATGCTCAAACACTACAGATGTATGAAAATTAAGCTCACATGAGTTATCCATCCCTAATCTAAAACTTTAGTTTAATCCTTGATTAATAAAATCTTTTGTTTAATCCTTCCTATTATACACTGCTCAAAAAAATAAAGGGAACACTTAAACAACACAATCTAACTCCACACTTCTGTGAAATCAAACTGTCCACTTAGGTAGCAACACTGATTGACAATCAATTTCACATGCTGTTGTGCAAATGGAATAGACAACAGGTGGAAAGCATAGGCAGTTTGCAAGACATCCCCAATAAAGGAGTGGTTCTGCAGGTGGCCACCACAGACTACTTCTCAGTTCCTATGCTTTCTGGCTGATGGTTTGGTCACTTTTGAATGCTGGCGGTGCTTTCACTCTAGTGATAGCATGAGATGGAGTCTACAACCCACACAAGTGGCTCAGGTAGTGCAGCTCATCCAGGATGGCACATCAATGTGAGCTGTGGCAAGGTTTGCTGTGTCTGTCAGCGTAGTGTCCAGAGCATGGAGGCGCTACCAGGAGACAGGCCAGTACATCAGGAGACGTGGAGGAGGCTGTAGGAGGGCAACAACCCAGCATCAAGACCACTACCTCCGCCTTTGTGCAAGGAGGGACAGGAGGAACACTGCCAGAGCCCTGCAAAATAACCTCCAGGGAGCCACAAATATGCATGTGGCTGCTCAAACAGTCAGAAACAGACTCCATGAGGGTGGCATGAGGGCCCAATGTCCACAGGTGGGGGTTGGGTTTACAGCCCAACACCGTGCAGGACATTTGGCATTTGCCAGAGAATACCAAGATTGGCAAATTTACCACTGGCGCCCTGTGCTCTTCACAGATGAAAGCAGGTTCACACTGCGCACATGTGACAGACGTGACAGGGTCTGGAGACGCCGTGGAGAACGTTCTGCTGCCTGCAACATCCTCCAGTATGATCAGTTTGGCAGTGGGCTAGTAATGGTGTGGGGTGGCATTTCTTTAGGGGGCCGCACAGCCCTCCATGTGCTCGCCAGAGGTAGCCTGACTGCCATTAGGTACCGAGATGAGATCCGCAGACCTCTTGTGAGACCATATGCTGGTGCGATTGGCCCTGGGTTCCTCCTAATGCAAGACAATTCTAGATCTCATGTGGCTGGAGTGTGTCAGCAATTCCTGCAAGACGAAGGCATTGGTGCTATGGACTGGCCTGCCCATTCCCCAGACCTGAATCCAATTGAGCACATCTGGGACATCATATCTCGCTTCATCCACCAACGCCACGTTGCACCACAGACTGTCCAGAAGTTGGGGGATGCTTTAGTCCAGGTGTGGGAGGAGATCCCCCAGGAGACCATCCGCCACCTCATCAGGAGCATGCCCAGGCATTGTAGGAAGGTCATACAGGCACGTGGAGGCCACACACACTACTGAGCCTCATTTTGACTTGTTTTAAGGACATTACATCAACGTTGGATCAGCCTGTAGTGTTTTTTTCCACTTTAATTTTGAGTATAACTCCAAATCCAGACCTCCCTGGGTTGCTAAATTTGATTTCCATTGATAATTTTTGTGTGATTTTGTTGTCAGCACATTCAACTATGTAATGAACAACATATTTAATAAGAATATTTCATTCATTCAGATGTAGGATGTCTTATTTTTGTGTTCCCATTATTTTTTTGAGCAGTGTATGTTTCTGCATGATCTGTAACTGGGAGAAAGAATTGTGAAATTACCATCTGTTCTTATGTGGAATATCATTAAACATTTTATCTGGCGGATAGTTACTGCTCTGTGCCAACCACAAAAACTGCTTTGCATGTTGAGGAAAGATCTTTGGAAAGTGAGACACTGCAAAGAAACCTGGCCTTTTACATGCTATGGAAAATGTTAGTTAAAACAGGCTAATATGTTGTGGCAGAATTACTGCCTTGATTCAACAAAGTTTTTCTAAAATGACATTAGAGGCTGGATGTAGGCAAGATGATTTTCCACCTAAGATAATTAATATATTGAATTATCATTAGGGTTTAACAAAATTCAGAGGCAGACCTATGGACACTACTTACATATACAGTCTCTTTTCACTGTCCAAGGATGCATTTTCAAACACATCTTTAAAACTTTTTCGGATCACCTTGATATTCCTTAGAGTGAAAGAAAGACAAGGAGAATTGGAACTTTAAATAAAGATCAAGTGCTTAAAAATAAAAAAGGACTTCCATTTTATGCAGAAAAGACAAGAAGTTTTCCTCACCTAAGTACCCATATTAAAAGACAAGGTTGGTGATGAAGAATCAGAACAGTTTCTGTAAAGGTAAATCTGACCCCATTTGTCTTTTAGACTTAATGGGACATAGGGGGAACATCAAAGAGAAGTAATTTGTGTTATGAGGAGGGACAAAGTGCCTCCTCATAACACAAATCTATAATCTAATAAACTATTATTAATATCCTGCATTTGATAACATATAGATATGCCTATTATTGGGTTAAGTTTCATTTGGCTTGCATTTGTGATTTAGTTCTATGTATAAAGTGGCATTTTTAAACTATCTAACTTAGTATATGTTTTAAATAAGTTTTAGACTAGGTTTTTAATTATTATTATTATTAATTATTTTAGTTTTTAAATACTGTGTAGTGTGATTGTGATGTGGTGTTGGGGCACTGTGCTGGAGTAGCTTTCAAATTTCACTGTATTTTGAATGCAATGACAATAAAGGTACCCTATCCTATCCTATCCTATTGATGAAATAGCTTTTCCTTAGCCAGAGTTTACAATCTTTTTACTTACTTGGAAAGATTTCACATAGGATCAGGATCAGCTTGACTGGGGAAGTAATAGCCTGGCAACTCTAGCAGTGTGAGTTGATTCTGACATGTTGATCGTAACATTAGTTTACAATGTTATCTTAAGATGTAGAATATATACTGATATGCTTTTCTCTTAAGCATCAAATGACTATTATTTTCTGAAATAGGCATCCAATGTAAACTGGACTAACATAAAACGATTTTGGTTAAGCCCTGAGCCACAGCTGTTGAGGAGGAAGTTACACAGCCATGTGGCAGCACTGGTGTCCCAAGGACTAAGTTCAACTACTATATTTGATTGTGGAGGTCCTGGTAGCTGAGAAGAATCATACAATGGCATCTCCCTTCTTTATTAATATCTATGTGTTTTATGCATTAGCATCACAGAGCATACATTTTTTGTAGTTTTGAAACAGAAAAAAATTAAAAAGTTTTGCACAGAACAAAACAAATGGCATAGTTAGCAGAATTCAAGCTGGAAAATTAAACTGCTCTTTGCAATAAAATGAGAATCTCTCAGGATAGAAAACAGTTAAAATTCTGGGACTGCATATTAATTCAACATTCCAAAATCAAGGAAGATGATAGCAAACTATGTTTGTATTTTTCAGAAGAAAATGAATGGTTTTGGTCATAGGTCATACTTTTGTTATTATTATTTTGGCAGAGAGCTACTACGTATAAGATAGTTAAGTAATTAAAATGAACATGCCTGAGATTTTGGAAGAGATTTTTTTGGGGGAAGATACTGATTTTTGTCCTTTTTATTTATTTATTTTTAAAGTTTGTTACTTAGTGGCTTATTTCTCTCACTTCATAGTATAATTCCTGGACCTACCAAAAAAAAAAAAAGAAGATTTAGAAATTGTATGAAGCTATGAGTTTATCAGCCTTTTTAAAATAGTTTTAAAATTTGAACATTCATCTTCAAAATATATTTTAAGGAACCAAATATTAATGATTCTCACGGAATGAATTTAATAGCAGAGATATGTACAAGTATTCAGATTTGAAATATAACATTTCAATTGCAAAAAGCATTCCCACCTTAAATGTAAAACAGCTGTTTAAAGTACAAAGCAGGACTGTTTGGAGAATTTTAAAAAGTGTTTCTAGATCAGAAAAAGGAAGTCTGTTTCAAATTCAAAATTCTTATTTCAAATTTGAAACTTTCAGCTTAAGATATCTTGCCCAGCACTACTGAATAGCAATCTGATCCTAATTATATGAGACTGTTACCTTATCCATAATTCATTTTCTATACAACGTTGGTCAAAAATATTTTTCTGAGCCTCTTCAACCAGAAACATCACCACTGCTCTGAAATAAAAATACATTATGCAGTAATTGCATTAAATAAAATATCCTAATGTTCCTAGGAGTAGCGCAATTTTTTTATGCTATTAAAAAAGAAAGAAATATAAAAAAACAGATGTAATAAAGCTATTTCCTTAAAAATAATGGATTTCATCCCCCTAGTATTATCAGTCTCATATTTCTTCTAGGTAATTGTTTTTGCCACCCACAAAAAGCAATCTACAAAAATAATCTCTACTTTGTACACTTATGTATACATAAATCTCATCTTTATGCAATCCTCTATAGCAGGGGTGTCAAACTGGATTTTTTCAAGGGCTGGATCAGCATTGTAGTTATTCTCCATGGGCCGGCAAGGCAGGGCAGGGGTGGGGGGGGACGGAGGGGACGGGACAGGATGGATACCTCCTGTAGTACCCTGCAAGCCAAAACATTTTGTCTGGCAGACTGCTGCAGGAAGCCAAAAATGGGCTGTGTGGGTCTGCAAGCGGGCCAGTCCTATGCTATTTTCAGACTGGCCCTGTGGGCCAGATTTAAGGCCTTGAGTTTGACACCTCTGCTCTAGCTTGTTTGTGATGGTCTCCTATTTGTCTCTTTGCTTACAATATAGTTGTCCATCCTTTACATACAATACAATAAATACTGCAGGGCCTCAGTTCACATCCTGCTTATTTCAACTGATTTTTTGAAGCTTCAGTCGTAGTCTTTTTCTGTTACTGTTTTACCAAAATTCTACTTGCTGCCTTTAGATCTTATTGTCTTCAATCGTGGTTTCAAAGATCACCACTATTACTATTCATGGATTATTGAAACGCATCCTAAATGGGGCTGCCCTTGAAGACTATGTGGAGGCTGCAGCTGGTCCAAAATATGGCAAAGTTGGCAGTAATTAGTATGCTATGATAAGCCTAAAGCAGTTGATATTTACTGCTTTGCAAACTGCACTGGTTACTAGACGGCTTCCAGGGGCTTCCCGATACAGTTCAAGATTGCAACTTATAAAGCCTTTTATGACATAGGGCCAGGTTATTTGAGGAGTTGCCAATTCCTCCAATTGTTTCTGCCCTTCTGGTAAGATTAGGCAGAATGGGTGTGCTTTATGTTCCTTTGATTAAACCTAGGAAACCTGCCTTATCTGTCACAGAGCATCACTTATTCATAAAAATAACATGCAGCGCTATGCGGATATTTTATAGGCTGCTTAACTTACCTATCTGAGCCGTAGAGTTCCCAAGCTTTTGCAATGCCCATAGCAATTCCATTTGATGGATTATTGGAAAGCAGTTTGGAGGCTTCCTTTGATTTCCCCAAAACATTCAGCACATGCCTATGATTGGGATACATAGATACAAAAGTCATAAAAGATTTCAGAATACATAACTGCTAGGACAAAGCTGTTAGAGAAATTAAAGACCTAAACACTTTCTGAAACATATACTCTAAAAATCCTTCATGAATAATGCACATATATGCAAAACATTTTCACTTGCAAAATTAAAGCAAGCATGGAAAGATTATTATTGCCTTATATTTTGTGATCAAAGCATCAATTTATTCAAGGGTGCCATTAATAAATGTCATTCTGAACTTGGCAACAGGTTTTATCAAGGAGAAAACCACAACCCACCAAAATGGGAGGGCAGACTATATTATATAAACAGAAAACAAACTCCCCCCTCACTCACACTGATGTTATCTAGTTGGGACAACAAAACATTTGCAAGCATAAAACCAAATTCAGAAGTACCAAAGTTTCCATAGTTTAAGCCTGAGCTACTTATACTTGTATCAAAACTGTCTGTGTTTTATAACAGCATCTTACAAGCACAGCAACAACAATTCAAGGCAAAATTCATATGAAGAATTTTGAAGAAACTCAGCTTTTTATTTTTAATAAAAACAAGTAAGCATGGAGAATTAATTTATTATACTGATCGTTAAAAGGATTCAGAATTTTATGCTGGTGCCTTTAAGAGAAAGGATTCTGCTGTATACTGGATGAGCAATGAGCTCACAAATAGGTTGCTGTGTAGATGAGAAGCTGGCAGCTTTGGATTCAAGTTATTATTTATTTATTAAATTTATAAACCACTCATCTCTCTGTCAAGTGACTCTGGGTAGTTCATAATATCAATATCAAAAACCAAGTACAAAACATTAAAATATTAAATATTTAAACAAACAGATGAAATAAAGAACAAAATCCAACGGGCTGGGAGGGTGGGATCTTCTTCCTTGTCCACTAACTATCTCCAGCATGGAACGCTCCCTTCAGAGCCCCGGGCCAAATGGCAGAGCCAGGTTTTGACGCTCTTTCAAGGCCAAGAGGATGGGAGTGGATCTCATTTTGAGGGGCATGATGATTCAGAGGGTGAATATAAGTAGCTTATATTCTTAGATGGACGTTAACTAAGGCATTTCAACTAACCTTTTCCCATGCACTTCTGCTCTACCTGAGTTAGCCAAAATCTTAGTGATACATGATATTTTTAAGTAGCCTTAAAATAAGAATTGAAAACTTGCTGGATGAAATCACGAAAGGTGAAGGACAATCCTTCAGCATTTTACATAGTTTTAAGCTATCCCTATTACAGAATATAAAAAGCCCTGAATAAATACAAGCAAGCCAAGGGCGAATTCCAGTCAACTTTGCTCTGCTAAAATCATACAGTGAAAAAGCCCAAGTTTGCTGGCAATCTTACCGGTGTACTGTAGTGGTTCGAGATGTGAGGCCTCCAAAACTTGCAGCAATGGTATTTATCTCTACTTGTTTTAGAGCTGGAGAACCATCTGCACCATAGTCAAACATGTAATCAGAGCGATTGATTCCTAAAACCAATGACTAAGTAAGACAGAAACAGAAGTAAGACAGAAACTTGCCACGATAGCAGGCAAGTATTCCAAGTATTCCAAAAGGACTATTTATTCTGCATTATTATTCATTGAACATCAATTTGTTCATCAGTTTACTGGGTGCACTGAGCACTTAACCGTAAGATAATCCACATGACAGCGGTTCTAGTACTAGGTTCATGTTTCCATAGGGACTGACTGGCAAGGGAAGTTTTAAAGAAGAGCTTTTCTATTGGTAATAGGATGAAGGTCTAGGATTGGCTGATATCAATGGTTACACTGCCTTGTAGAATACATTAGAATAATCCATATGGGAATTGGCTACTACATGAGTAACTGTGAGACTCCCCAAAATTTAGATCACTTTGCCACTGCTTTGATAGCAAAACCAGATTGGGTGTGTGACCAATGTCTTGTGTCAGGTTCTGAATGATCTGGGATAATCCAAGCCTGGCATTGATGCCAGGAACTTCTGAGCCACATCAGACCCCCTCCCAAGAAATGCAGATTGAAATCACCAGGGTAATAAGCCATTTATCATTTGCTGAAGTCTTAGATTAGTCTCTGATTCAGCATGATATGAGAGTTAGTTTTATTGTAAGTATCTAGGGTAAATGGTAGTCTTAGAATTATATAGGATAGCCTGTTTCAATAACAGTTGGATGATCCTAAGTTAATAACCACTTATTGAGTGACCAACCTTATGACCGTGCTGAATGAATGTTACTTATGAATGGTCCTTGAAGTTCTAGCTATCACAACGTTCCCATGGTCACTTGACTGCATTTTGTAACCTTCCCTACTGGCTTCTCACAAGCAAAGTCATTGGGGAAGTCAGTATGAAATCAGAAGTTGCAATCTTATTAGGTTCTCATTTAACTGTTTGTGATTCACTTAATGGTAATGGGGAACAGTTAGAACTGCAATCACTATTTGGTGCAGTCATGTGAGGTCATACTTTATGACTGCATAATTTTGCAGCAGGAATTATAGTTAAGCAAAGACAACCTGCCCTCTGTTACAATAGAGATTGCCTGACGAGATAACATTTAGGGTATTTTCCCCTATTGTTAGGGTTAGGTTTCTTTTTGCTTTACACTTACATTTAATGTGAAGGTTACTTTCTGAGTGAATGATTACTATTAGTAACAGGGAAAAGCTATGTTTTAGGAACTGCTTACTAGTAAATTTTTTAGGTTAAAATTTTGTATTGGCAGAGGTGTGAGAAATTAGGGTCAAAATTAGGGATTTTTGACAACTTGGTTTCATTTTCATGTGATGATTAGCTTTAGGTTGATTTACTGAACTCGTGTAAGAACTCTGAGGCACTTCCAGGTGGAAAGGATTAGCCAATGACATCACTGTTGCCTGGGCAGAGACCAGTTGGGGGGCTCCTCTCATGTCCCCAGCAGGAGCTGGTGTGAAGGATGGGAACTCACCTTGCCCTATGGTAGCACACCTTGAATGGGGGCTTGGAAACCTCCAAACCAAAATCTTAACCACACAAACCACTTTACTCCTGGCTGATTTATGCCAAATTGTAACGTTAGGTTTATGTTACCTGAGGACTACCTGTCAAGTACTTGATAGGGCAAAAAAAAAATGCCAGTAGGGCAGTAATTTGGGGTTAGGTTTCCTTGAGGTCCAAGACTGCAGAACATTCATTTATTCCTCATATTTATGTAGCTGCTCATTTTACAATAAACAGTAGGTGGCGTTGGGGTGAGTCCTCATCATTATTGGCATTTTTAAAGTTAAGTGCTATAAGGATTACATATTAAAAATAAATCAGCAGCTTTACAGCTTTTATGAAATACCTGAGCAATTCCTTCATCCAAAACCTGCTTGTAAATTTTAAACAGTTGAGCTGTAAAGTCATCCACTTTAATGATACTAGGAAGAAGTAGAAAACAGATATCATATGTAGAATTCAGACTTATTGTAAAAATACAAGAACCACTTTTAAAAAAAGACACAAAGTAACATTGAAACCTTCAGTTCCCTAGAATTCTTCACAAGTTAAGGAATTATAAAAATACAAGGGATGGAGAAATCCAAATATTAGACCAAATATTTTAGAGTGATGTTTATTCTTCAATAATTTTTCCCAATATATTTCTGGAACAAGTAGCTCATTATATAAAATAGGTTGGCAGGAAAAGATCTTGAATGAGCCTACATTTTAAAAAAAATTATACCATATTAGGAAAATAATATTACTGGGGAAAAAATTTCCCACCGTATTCCTCAGTTTAATATATAATACAGTTGTTATTTATCTTAAAAATCCAGTTCTTCATATTTCCGATACCATTTGGACCTCCAGCAACAATTTTTGTGCACAAAAAATTCCCTCACAATGTATACATGAATTTTCAGCATACACATACTACCTGGGAATTCACATTATATATTTCCAACTGTCATGTAACACAAGAATCACAAGACCATTCACATGTAAAAGTATAGCAATCTTGGAATCTATAATATATATTGTTCTTAAACATGATAGAACATGAAATGGGATGCTGATTTATATTATTTACTTAGAAATACATTCATAATATATTTCCTTAGTTTTCCAGTCATTTGCAAACAATTAAAAATATCACTGGAATAGGCAGACAGTAACCTGATGTGAACAATGAGGAAGAATGTATGCATGTTCCTTCCACATTCCACTAAATCAATTTTAATGTAAGTTGTCCTCATTTAATGATCATAATTAATTAGGACCCACAACTGAGTTGCTAAGCAACATAATCTTTAAGTGAAACATCATGCAACTGTGCCTGACTTACGATATTAGTTTAATTGCAGTTGTTAAACAATTCACCTGCAATCTTTAAGAATGCTATCATGTGATCATGACTTGCAACTTACTGCTGGCTTCTCCACTGATTTTGCTGTGAAGCTCGCATGTGGTAAACATGTGCTGGTTTAAAAACACCTGAATCACAATCACTTGACCAAGGGGTGCTGCAATAATTTTAAGTTCAAGGACCAGATATAAAACTACTTTTTCAGCACTTGTAAATTTGAAAAGTCACTATACAGGGCAGTTGTTTACTGAGGATTACCCATCCAGCAACTATGAAAATTGCATCTGAAATACTTTTTTTCTTAATATGCAATAGGCAGACATACCTGGCAAGAGTGCACTCTAGGAATTCTGTATCCTGACTAACTTTATCCACTAGTAGATTAAAGTCCTGTTGAATGGAATAGGCTTGCTCAAGCAGACTTTTTGATACTGGAGACGGGAACAGTGTAAAAGGTGCAAAATTCACAACCTGTTAAAACAGGGAAAAGCAATGGATATTCTGGCTCATTCCCTTTGAACAAGTAATGAAATGAAGCTCTTTCAAATTTTTTAAGCATACTGGAAGTACCATATTTTTTACACTATGAGACGCTCCAGGCCATAAGATGCACCTAGCTTTTGGGGAAGGAAAACGAAAAAATCTGCCTCTGCCTCCCAGCAATTTGCCTCCTTGCAGCAAAAAACCTGGTCAGCTTCAGCACACCCTGATTTAGCAAAAGCAGCTGATTGTTGGTTGGATCGGCCTCCCGGAATATCGCCGATCAGCTGTTCCAGGCTGCAGGGATCGCCACCACCCGTCGCTGCCATTGCTGCTGCCTATCACCGTCTCTGCATGCCCCATTTTCAGCCTCTAAATGTCTCGTTTTCAGCCTGTTCCAGACGGCAGGGATTGTTGCCGCCAGACCTATCACCGCCACCGATCGTGACTGTGGATTGCCAAGGCCTGGAAAGAGCTGAAAATGGGATGCGCAGAGGCTGAAAATGGGACGCAGCCTGGAACAGCTGATTGGTGATATTCCGGGAGGTCGATCCAACCACCAATCAGCTGCTCATGCTAAATCAGGCTGTGCTGAAGCTGACCAGGCTGTTTGTTGCAAGGAGGCCAATTGCTGGGAAGCAGAGGCCGAAGGGTGGGGGCCGGCAGGTGAGTGGGGCTTCGTCAACATTCAATCTATAAGATGCACAGACATTTCTACCTTCTTTTTGGAGGGAGGGTGTAGCTTATAGAGCGAAAAATATGGTACGTAGGGAGGCAACTTTAATAGCACTACAGCAGAATTATATTGTCAGCATTATGTATTTTCAGAATCTCAGCTTTAATGGAAACAAATGTTCCATAAATAATATAGCTACAAAGAAAAGGCAAGCGGGAGTAAATAAAAGAAACAAAGCTTTCCATGTACGTTGTGTCACTTTGGCCTGCTTGCTCACATTGGATCACTACATGTTGCCAGATTTGTTAACGGTACCATACATGAAAAAAATTATCACATGGAGACAAGTTACTGAGAATTTTGCTTATATGCAGATAATTCTCAGCTATCTTCATTGACAAGTATATGAGTGAATTTATCTACCCATTGAAGTTTGAAAGTATATAAAATGATAGCGGAAAATGAGCAGTACATATAAAGAGTATAAAATAGATATGATTTTCTATTGAACAAACATGAAAAAATTAATCCACTAATAAAGGACATATAATTAATAAAATTGTAGGGGGTATAGAAATAGCTAAATAACTGCTGAGTAATACTACAACATTGCTATACAATAATATAAGCACTTGTTTTAAGACCTGTCAAGTCAGTATCTATGGATAGATATATGGTGCTACAAAGATTTTGCAACATGAATTCTAGTTTTCAACTTACATCAGAAGCATTGGGGTCATCTTTAGTCCTCATTAGAACACCTTCAAGTAGTGCTCTGTCTATTGCAATGGGAGCCACATACTGAATGAGTTGCACATTTTGCAAAATATCTTTCCAAAGTGTAGTCATCGCAAAGACTGAAAAAGATATAAAATTCTAAAAATATTATTTTATACACACACACCACCAAGATGATGTGTAGGAGAAAAATAATATTCAATATCTATTAAAAATATATTGCAATAAATTAAAAAAATCCAAGGTGAAATCATGTAATATTAAATTGTGTAACACATTTAAAAAGTTCAGAAGCTCAATATTTAACAATCCAAACATTTAGCAAAAGGCAATTGGAACATAATCAAATTTTAAAGTTTGATTTAAAATTTGCACAATATGTTGGAATGAATTTGTAGAAGAGTGAGCCACCACTAAAAAGTTGATCTTATTCACAGATATAATTATGTAACTTATCCTAAAAACACACAATCTGTCTAATATATATCTGTGAATACATCTCACAAAAATATAGTGGTACTTTATAGAGTAGAATCATTAGTGAACTTCACACTTGACCAAAGACATGAGAGTACAAATCTAATTCTTAGATCCATGATATAAGTTCACAAAGAGTTAAGAGACTGAACTTTAAATCTGATTATTTTTTACTGAAGTAAATATAAAAACAAAAACTACAAAATTCCTGGGTAGCAGGATAGCAATTTTCCTTCCAATTACACACAGGCACACGCACACACACAGGGAAAACATTGTTTTACAGAAATAAACTAAATGATTCCTAAATACATAGCACCTCAAAATGAAATAGTATTGCAGATAAAATCAGATTTACATGACCACTAGTGAACAGAATGAGAGGACTACACCGTTGAAGTATCATTATATTCTGTCCAGAACTTTCCTCTTTGTTAGTATAGATTTCACATAGTCATCAAATTATAATGCTGCCTTTTGTAACAATGTCTGTGTCTATGTATCCTGGGTCTGAGCTCCACAAATACATTTTTTCATGTATCTCTATTTGTGAGAAAGAGAAATATCCTATTAATAACAATGCTAGAAAAAATGCACTGACTGAATATCTTTTTTTTATTAGAGGAACTCCCCCATTTCTAGTTATTTTTAGTGTAATAAAGTTCATCTGGCAGTTATACCTCTGGGCAAAGCAGTAATCTATTAATAAGGATGCATATTTCCATAAGCCAAGAAGTACAATAATGAATCCCTATAGATATAGATCTTGACAACTTATGTCAGAACAGCATTTACGATCTTTTAAACATTATACAGAAACCCAGGCTAATGGAAGTAGTTTTTTCAAAGGAAGCTTTATGCTAAGCAATGTAACCAACCTCTAGTATTAATAATGAGTTACTTTAGAAAATTTAAGCTATTTAGCTGAACAAGTATAAATAATGTCGTTTTATCAGGTTCAGTAAAGTACCTATAGCATCTTGCAACCTTAAGCCTATTTGGAAGAAATCTGGATAGCTACACACATTGCAATAATTCATTTTTCTTCTCTGTTACAAAGGAATGTGAAAAAATATAAGACCAATTCCATTTATTAAAATAATATCATATATCTATGGCTGAAACTATGGAAGAAAAAATTCATTGTTTCTAGAACACTCTAGTATTGTTTTAACATTAAAATAAATGAAGGCAAACAAAGTGGGGGGTGGGGATCTCAACTGTTGGTACACAAAAAGCAAATGCTGAATCATCTATGGCCTGTCTCTAGTTAATAATTGTTTGTAATCACTCTTTCCCTCCCTCACTTTCTGTAAACCACAGCATCTTTTAGAACAGATCTCCCCCATTCTCAGTCAGGAACCTGTGGGCCTGAAGTGCCTTCTTTTCCATCATAAAATGAACAGACAGTTCCGTCATACTAGTTTTTAAAGAATCTACAGCCACGTTTGCCTCTCAGGTTTGACCTCTGCACCCCAGATATTGGCTAGCTTTGGTCACGGTCCACTTCTGCTTCCCCAAGTCCCTCGGCAGCGGCTTAACTCTTCGGAAACCACCCCCCCTTCCTTGTTAGAAAGGACAAACGCTGCTCTGCCTCCTTCTGCCCTCAATAGTCCCGCACCCCGCTTTTTGTCACCTGAGAAAGGCTGTGGGTTAATGGGCACCACTGGGTCCTCCCATTTCTCCCTACCGGTGGGTGGGGAAGGGCGCCGGCTGCTACATCCTCGGCTCAGAGCACTGATACTCACTAACACACCGCGCCCTTTCCGCGGATTTAAATTTCTATGCAACCATTGAAAAACAGAAGACATATGTCCCGCCGCCCAGGCGCCCATCCATTCACCCAGTACCTGAGACCACTCTGACGGGAATCCACAACTATGTCCCCTCAGATAGTCCCTCGCAGATTGGCTACCCTTTCAGCCTATCCACGAACACCGGTGTCCGTTGCACTGATTGACAGGGGTGTAATCATATCAGAGAAGTACCCACAAAAAAAAATGGCGAACGCCGAGGAAAAAGGCGGAGCCTATGCAAATACGGAGGCGGGTCCCGGCGCCTTCTCCTCTTTGCTCTTTACCTGTTGCGTGTTTCTCTGTTAGGGATTTTTTCCCTCGCGTTTTTTCCCTCCCGCTCCGGGCGCCATTTTTGAATGTGGATGGTGGCCAGTCCGCAGCCAGGAAGGAGGGAGGGGCTGGAATCTGGGGCTGAAGTCAAAATAAACGGGATGGGCAAAAAGATATTACAGGCCATTTTTACAACCGGGAAGCTGTCTATGGAAGCTGCTGTTTTCCTTGCAGAGACGGCTGTAGGTCGGGAAAGGTGACCTCATCATGTAGGGGTCCGGTCACAGAGGGGTGTAGAGGTCACGCGTCAGACTTGTGAGCGTTTTTGACATCATGTCTGCTGCCTTGGGGTGAAAAAACAACAACAACCCTGCACGGATGAACTGCTGTTAAGACCTGCGAAGGGGACGCCCAGCGGGTGAGAGGAGAAGCGTCCGTCGTGGAACGAGATGGACACTGAGGAAAGGAGGGAGGGCGAGCAGGAGTAAACCTTCCAAGGGGGCGTTCATGGGTCCTCCAAACGGTTGAGGTGAAGTTCAAAAATCGGAATGGAGAGCCCTCCTTTTCTGGAACAGGCTCTTTCTTTTTACTATCCAATGCTTTACTATCCAAGCATTCATCGGTACAACCCTCTTATTTATCCATATCCCAAATGTACCCATGTGTGAAAATAGCTGTCACTTAGAACAGGGGTCTCCAACCTCGGGCAACTCTGGGAGTTGAAGTCCACAAGTCTTAAAGTTGCCCGTGTTTGGAGACCCCTGACTTAGAAGATCCTTGTTTTTCCTTCTCACCTCCCCCCTTTCTTCTTGTTCTCTTTTTAATACTGTTTCAGACACTTTGAAAAACAAACAGTTCCACAGTTTCCCACCTGTTGGGTTTCCCTGGCAGCTTCTTATCCAAGTAGGAGTTGACATGTCCCTACCTAGCCAAGAGAAGGTCAGCCTGATATCAATACCTACTTCTTGTTTCTTCTGTGTAAAATTTGAATTATACAGGCTGTGGAGCAAGAACGTTATGTAAATAGGCATCATACAAAGAGCTGCTAACTTACAATTGGTAGTAATAACGGAATTGAGAGACTCGGTATTTTTCCATTTTTATTGAACCATGGCACAACAGCATCTTTTTTCCCTGTTACTTATATATCTTCATAACAGTGGCCTTGTCTTATGACTAGCCAATCAACAAGGCAGTCTTAAATTATTTTTAATTCAGCCGAATTAAACTTTATGGTCAGTAATGTGTATTACCTTTGTCATCTTTTATTTGTAGAAGAGAAGACTATATAATTTCAGACTATATAAGCAATATACGGATCAATAATAGCACATTTCATGTTTGTGTTTCAGTTGAAGAATGAGTCAATAATACAATTTAACAAGGTAGGGCATTCACTTAATGTAAATAACAAAGTTTGTGAAGAGAGTTAAGATCAGTGCAATCTTTTTTTTTAACCTTTTGTCTGTTGTTTTCCAATAGTCATGCAGAGAAGTAGATTCCTGGAAAATTGAGAATAACCTGGTCCATTAGCGGATAGCAGTATTTCAAGTGCAGTTTGTTTTGGGCTTTAATGTTCAAATTGATATAGTAAGTGCTATCAAAAAGTAACAACTTTTGTTAGATCACTTTAGGTTGATGAAATCTTGCATATTAGTTTATTGATTTAAATAGGTCCAATAAAATATATTTGCCTGCTTATTTTAAATATTTAATTATTTAAATAATTTAGTTAATAGTGTGATTCTATACGTATCAGTTCAAAAGTAAGTGTTATTTCTTCTATGAACTTTAATCCCAGGGAAGTGTATATATAATTACAACATAATTTTAGGTTCACCAATACCAATCTGCAGTTATTAAGTAAACACTCCAAACATGCCAGGTTCCAAGGGAGAAATCGTTAAGAAAGAATACCTACCCACTTCAGTATTCTGCCAAGAAAACAAAAAAGATACTCTCAGCTAGGATAAACTTGACATGACACTGAAATTTGACACTCCCCATCCCCAGTTTGGAAGATATCCAAAAAGCTATTGGGGGAGAAGACAGAGCAAGTATGAAAAGCACTAGTGCTTTTAATGTGGCAGGATTAAAGCTGAAAGAACATCCAGCTGCTGTTGTAGCCAGAGACAAAAGGGGACTTAAATGCAGTACTGCTAATATATATGTATACCATTGGTATGTGGAATGTCAAATCCAGGAAATAAGACAAACTTGGTGTGATCAAAGCAGAAATGTCAAGAGGAACATTAACATTCTGGGAATCAGCAACTAAAATGGAATGGAATGGATCATATCACATCAGAGAAGCATCCGTTTTTCTGCAGACTGAGGCAATAGAGTATCCATTATTAAAAGGATGCCAAAGTTCGTGCTTGGATATACCCCCAAAACTGATAGGCTGTTCTTAGTTCAAATCCATTACAATATTACAGTTACTTGAATCTCTACTCCAACCACAGATTCAGAGGAAGTGAAACTGAACATTCTATGATGACTTGTGATGCAGTGTTGACATAGCACCAACAATGACACATTTATTATGGACTGAATGGAAATGTAAAATAGCATTTTGAATAATTAATACATTTGGCCTAGGTATCTGAAACTATACAGTTGAAAGCTAAATTAAAAAATGATTATATCATTTAATAGTGAATCTCAGCAAGATAAAATATTATTTTTGATAGTCTATTCTCCACAAATAGAGATGGAGAAACTTTAGTGCTGACTGCAGCTTGAATTGCAAGCATCTTGCAAAATTATGGCTTAATTAAAGAAAACAAAGTCATGAAACCAATAAGATACAACAGCAGCATTTTATATAGTTATGCAATGAAAATTACAGATTAAATAAATTGGATTATATTAGATTTGATAAATAGAATACCTAAAATACACCAGACTGAATTTTGTCACATTAATGTTCCCAATGTTCCCAAAAATGCAAAAAGCAAAAGAGGGAAAAGGGATGCTCACTGATATCCTAAAAACGACTGAAGAAGGGCAAAAAGCAAAAGACAACAGAGGCAAAGGAAAATTTGTTGAATAAACACTGAATTTCAGAGAACAGCAAGACAAGGAGATGTAAATGATTGCACAAAGATATTAGGATAACAACTGAATAGAAAAAGCAACAGGTAGGACTTGAAATCATCAGGATTGAAATCATCAGTCATGTTGATATGTACTCTAAAGGAGACACTGAAGTAATTGTCATGCAAAATAATTGTGGAAGACATGAAAATCTCAAAGAGATCAAATTGGAAATATTTAAAAATAGTCTGATATGTTTACATAACTTACACATGGAGCATCAGAAAAGTAGTTAAAAGAACAAGAAAGAATGATTTAGAAAATGTAGGATGCATTCTAATTTATTGCTTCTTAGAGAGATTAGTATATATAGATAATATATCCAAATCCTTCTCTATGGTATAAATAAACATATATAGTACAGATAGAAGATAGATAGAATACTTTATTGGCTAAGTATGATTGGACACACAAGGAATTTGTCTTGGTGTAAATATTCTCAGTATACATAAAAGAAAAGATACATTCGTCAAGAGTCAAGAATCATAACGTACAACACTTAATAATAGTCATAGGGTACAAAAAACAATCAAATCATACTAGGAAACAGTCAATATAAATCATAAGGATACAAGCGACAAAGTTACAGTCATACAGTCACAAGTGGGAGGAGATGGGTGATAAGGAGCGATGAGAAGATTAACAGTAATAGTGCAAACTTTGTAATAGTTGAACAGTGTTGAGGGAATTATTTGTTTAGCAGAGTGATGGCTTTCAGGAAAAAAACTGTTCCTGTGTCTAGTTGTTCTGGTGTGCAGAGCTCTATAGCATCATTTTGAGGAAAAGAGTTGAAACAGTTTATGTCCGGGATGCGAGGGGTCTGTAAATATTTTCACAGTCCTCTTTTTGACTTGTGCAGTATACAGGTTCTCGATTGAAGACAGGCTGGTAGTAATTGTTTTTTCTGCAGTCCTAATTATCCTCTGAAGTCTGTGTCTGTCCTGTTGTCCAGACAGTTATAAAGGTGCAGATGATAGACTCAATAATTCCTCTGTAGAACTGTATCAGCAGCTCCTTGGGTAGTTTGAGCTTTCTGAATTGGCGCAGAAAGAACATTCTTCATTGTGCTTTTTTGATGATGTTTTTTGATGTTAGGTGTCCAATTTAGGTTATGTGATATAGTAGAACCTAGAAATTTGAAGGTCTCTACTGTTGATACTGTGTTGTCTAGTATTGTAAGAGGTGGTAGTATGGGAGGGTTTCTTCTAAAGTCTACCACCATTTCTACGGTTTTGAGTGTGTTCATTTCCAGATTGTTCCGGTTACACCACGAGGCATATGGTATACCTTCCTGTCTGTATGCGGATTCATCATCTCGAATGAGACCAATCACTGTTGTGTCATCAGCAAACTTCAGTATTTTAACAGATGGATCATTTGAGATGTAGTCATTGGTATATCGGGAGGAGAGAAGTAGAAAAAGCACACAGCCTTGGGGGGGCCCTGTGCTGATTGCACAGGTATCAGATGTGATTCTGCCTAGCTTCACCTGCTGCTTCCTGTCTGTTAGGAAGCTTATGATCCACTTACAAGTGTGTTCAGGTACCGCTAGTTTAATTTACTTAGAAGAATACCATGTACTCCTATATGTTATAAACCTACATATGGTATTAACATATAAATAGAATATTTGTATCTCTTAAAATATTTTTATTCTTAATTGCTGATTCTGCTTACATATTAAGAACATTTTAACTAAATTTATATATTGTGATATTTATGGTAAGTGATATGAGTTCATTACATCCAATCTATTGATTTATGTATGAACACAAATATAAATGGACCATGGATTCTAAAAATTAATTCTTTGTAATATTGAGATATTATTTTAGTATGGAAATCCTGTCAGATACATTTTAATTTTATTTTGATTTCTGATAAAATGTATATAATACTATATTTCTGTTTCAGATGCTATGTCCAGCAAAAACCTGGCGGATTGTGACACAGAAGGTGAGTGTGATTTTTATTCTGACTGTTGGGAACAAAGTGTAAAGATGCCAGACAACAAGGAAACTCATTGGTATTTTCACTGCTTTTTCTAAGTTACTAAATGTATTGGGGTTTTTTTTAGCATAGGCAGTTTACATTTTTGTTGTAATGCTGAATTTTGTAAACATCAACAATTAGAAAGCAAACATTTCTGTTTTTTTCCTTTATTTTTCCTAGATTTGACTGACTCTAGCACTGAAAATTACTTCTATTTTGATTCATGCAGTTTGTTTGAAAAAGAAAAAGGGAAAAAGAAATTGCATGGCATAGTGCTTATATTGGAAAATAGCCAAGCAAACAGTGCAAGTTTCTGCAAAGAGAATCCTTTGCTGCAAGGAGAAAAAGTAGAGTGCACTAGTAAATTGCAAGAGGAATTATCACTGGAATCCATATTGTTTTTCAAATGTAAGAATTACCGGTATAATACAAATGGCCAGTCACTGAAATCTTTTTCAAGCAAAATAGTTCCATTCATATACAGTACCTCTCATGGAGACTATTTGTGTTTAAATAAAGCAACCCCTCAACAGATCCTTACTAAAAATTCCACTGAAGGACAAATCATTTATACAGTGAAAGAAGCGTGTGCTTTTGATAAATTCCATCAGAAGCAGTCATCAGATGGTAACTCTCTACCTCAAAAGCAAAACAAAGCTGTGCAAGTTTCTTCTACAGAAATAAAAATAGAGGACAATATTTGCTATAAATCTTTCAAACAATCACCAATATCTACTGAGATAAATAAAGACCTGAAGAAACTTAAAAACTTCCTTAGTTTTGAAAGTCACTTAGTAAGTAGCCATTCAGAATACTCCTCAGAATATTCTTATCAAATTAACAACCAAATTACTGAGCAAATCTGCTCACCTTCCAATTCAGAAGAGTCTATTTCGTTGACATTGGAAGCAACTTATGTATATCCAGACAGTTCATTAGCAAGCAATTCTGAACTTTCACATGTGAGTGAGGATGAAGATTCCCAGAGGCATGCTTTAGCTTTTCAGTTTAAAGACTCTGAACATAACCCACTGTTTAAGAAGTTGCATCTTATTATAGTGCCACGAAAAGAGGCCATACATTTTAAAAAGCAGGGAGAACTTTCTCAAATTCTAATCGATGAAGCCAATTATCTTCTAGCAACTCACTCAGATCCACGAGAATCTAGTTCTTCCAATGAATATTCTGATCAAGCATTACCTACATCAAATCTTTGGTCCTCATATTCATGCTTCCCACACTTCAAATATTCACAGGCAAATCAGCTACCTAACTTTTTTCTTCAGTCATCACCCCAAAATCCAGTTAAATCTGCTTTTCAAAAAAGAAAACTAGAAGTGTCCAAGCCTGTAAAATCAGTTGTGTTTACCAAACAGAAAACATTGCAAAGAGACCAAAAATATAAAAGTAAGCCATCTATCTTCTCCAAATTTCATTCATTTAAAAGATTGGACTTTGAACCTATAGACAAAAATAGAGTAAAAGAACAATATGTGTCTCTAAATCAGACATCTAAATGCCATTGCAGCCCATTGCTTGACTTAACTGTTGATTTGCATTCTGAAGACAAAAATTCTGAAATTTTTTTAACTCGTGACAGAAGTTCTCACAAACAAACTCGAGTTGGCAAAGTCATCCATAGATTTTCCTCTTGTTATTTGCTAAGTCCTAAAAACAGTTTTGAAAGGCTTCACTATATTTCTCCAATTAGAAAAAAAAATCATTTGAAGATGCAAAACATACTGAATTATTTTTTAGGCTGGACTGGCAGACAGAACAGAGATGAAAAATTTAAAGAGGATATTTCTCTGACTTCAAAGATACAGGCAAATGATACTTTTATTTCACATATGCCAGTTGACAAAAGGAGTTCAACTGTTCCACTTCATCCACATTCAAATAATTATTCTGTTCCATTTCCTACAACATTATCTTTTGTAGATGAGGTGAGACATTCACATGTTCCTTCTCTGCAAACAGAGAGAAGGAGTCCTAGAGCATTGCACATTTTTCCAAATGAATGTAAGCATTCATCTGCTCCCTGTGTGGAAATGAAGAGGGATCTTTGGAGTCCTGTGGAATCTTATGGTAAATACAGCACCTGCCATTCCCCTTGTGAAAATTCTAAAACACAACTGCTACCAAATAAATTAAATGTGTGTAATAATAGAAGTATGGAAAAACTGAACTTTGGAATTAATCAGATAGCAGATGGAAGTTTGGTCCTGAAGAAGTTTTCAGTGTGCTCCTGTGGAACTATGTCACAAAGTGGTTTGTTTCCTAACAACAATATTTCAGAGTCAGGTAGAAGAAAAACTAGACCAACTCCAGATAGTAATTGGAAAGCTAATAAGTCTGCCTCAAACAGATGGAATTCCACTGCAGGAACCTTCAACACAGAGAAAGTGTGCTGTGATTGTCACCATGTCTCTCCAACATGTTCTTCGCACAATTCATGCAAACAGAAAGCTCCAAGAAACCAGGTTACTGAAGTAGCATCTTTATTTGAAAATGGATTTCCCATAAGGAATTTGAAAGAGGATGTGAAAAAAAGTGAAACAGTGAAAATAGGTGAAAGAAAAGTCAAATTTCATCTAGGTTCAGATTTAGAAGAGGCTGATCTTTTAACCACACACATTTCATCACCAACTAATGAATGTCATCAAATACCAAAACATTTCGTTTATCAACCTGAATGTTCATGCTGCCAGACTGCTGTTAAAGAACATCTCAGCACATCAAAAGTGTCTAATTATCTTGGTTCAGAAAACCACATGCCAAAGAACTATCTCAATAGAGAGAGTATATTTCTAGTGGATCCTAATCGGCAAATTAAAAGGCAGTGTAAATGTTCCCATGAAATCTCTCTCTTCAAGCCTGAGCAAATTGATGTATATTCAGGAAACAGATCTGAGATTTCAAAAAGGAAGGATCCCAAACTTACCCAGGTTTGTATTTTGTCAACACACACACTCACACGTTTAATTTGATTTAATTTGGAGTAATGCTGTGGTACAGTGTGCATTTACCTAGGAATTAGCCCATTGTTTTTAGTTAATACTTTTAGAAGAAAAATACATTTAACTTTTAATTCTAAGAAAAGCAACTAGTACTTTTAGATGTTTTCTTTATTTAATGTGTTCTTGACAAGCAAGACAATAGTTACAATGCATTATAATATAGATTCAATCTTAAATAGTAGTGTTATCCCAAAAGATTTTGCATGTATGTTGAGAAAATGCTGTCCTAAAATATGTTGCTGTTGTCAATAATAGGTTTCTCTGCTAGCTTCCTGGCTATTGCATTTTGAAACTTTTCTCATATGGGGAGGCTGAAGACAGATGGAAGTTGTCCAATACATTTGTGATTTAAAAATGGCTTCTTCAAAAATAGCCACACATCACTGCCTTTTTCTAAGTAGGACACCCTTCCTTAAAGTGTCATTAGCTACATTGAATCACACATATTCTGCCAGGAGCACCAGGCAAGGGCACAGACCCAATCCTCAGGAGCACAGTTTATATTACAGAGCTATTAAGTTTGAATAATTCCAAAGTATCCTAGGTCAAAATGTCATAGCAATTACTTACATGATTACTCAAAGCTAAACCCAGCCTTGAACAAAAATGAGCTTGCCAAAGCTTGTAAAATCATCAATTTGTTCTGCAGGCACTATATCTTTCCTGTCCTTCCCTAAAAGAAACTTGACTATTCTGAGCAGGTTTACCAAACAAGAACCTGCAGTCATAATAAGTGGAGAGATGTTCACCTACTTTGCTGCTATTTTATATTATAGCTGCTATTTAGCTTGCAATACTAGATAATTGTTCTCACTTTTTATGTGGTGACATCTGTATTGGGCAATTTTTCACTTCATCTTTGGAAATTAGGAGGCAATCTTGTTCTTTGTCTGGTTACCTTTTCTCACAAACACTAATCAATGTCCATCAGGTGTCTGGGGCGGACTATCTTAAATAGCCCCTTCGATAGATGCAGGCTCTTTAGGATTCATATCCTAACCAGAGAGTTTTGATCAAAGAAAAAGATAGATATCCTAAATATCCACGTTACTTATCTGTTCATAAATAAAAAACAGATCCAGTATATGCCTGTCCAGTATATGGCTGAAAGTCTTAGGCTATGGCCCAGATTCCAAAGCATTATGTTTAGAAGATAATTGTATATTGATTTTTTAAAAATATTGTTTAAAATGATTTTGCTTACCTTAGTTTAAATAGCGTAAATTATTGAATATTTTATCATTTAAATATTATTTATATTTGCTGACTAGTGTTAAATGAATTATGAGTCATCTTCAGTCCCTTATTGAAGCTGAAAAACTTTCTGCTTGTTTATTGTTTGTTGTGGGGAAAAATAAGAGGAGCAAGGAGTATTACGTATGTTCACCACCTGAAGTTATTTATAAAAATAATAAAGATGGAATAAAATAAATGATACAAATATTTAGTAAATTACGTACTATAGTTATGCAATCAAACTTACTGTGTTCCACATACCAGTTAAAGTACAAGCAAGCATCAAAGCAAAATAAATTTTGCATAACGTTGTCTTTTCCATTTGGTGTTGCCTGTATTTAGACCAGACATAAATGCTAAAATGATTTTTGTTAACTTAAGGCTTTCTTACAAATGATATATTATTTTGTATAACTAGAAAAGCAAGTACTGCTTTTTTCTTTCCTTGCCTTCTGATCAAAGAAAAAAATTGCAGCCAGTTGTGTAAACAAAATTAAATTAATAATATAATGTATATTATTTTCACTGCTTTTGTATTAAGTATCTGGAAAAGGTAGATTATATTTGTATAATAAAGTACATTGTAGTCATGTGTATAAAGTCACACTAAAAATATAGTATTTTTAGAGATTACTGAATATACTAAGCTCTAGATTTTGATACATTTTGCAAAATCATAAACGTAGCTCAAAATGAAGCAAGTAATCTGTATTCATTATTGACATGTTTTTATTTTTCTTAGGAGTCTTTGAAGTTTAATCATGGTTGGAAGAGATCTGAACAATGTAAATACTGCCAAGAAAAAAATTAATGCAGTCATTTGCAGTAAGAAAAAGATTATTTAAAAATAATGAAATGTTGGTAAATCTTGATATGAACTTCAGAGAAAATCCATTGAAGTACCACAAAAACAGAGGCATAAACAGATATAATTTCACCGATGAAGAATATACATGCCGCTCCAAAGTATAACGGGTGAGAAGATAAAAGCTTCCTGCAGAGATATGTTCCATTACACTTAGTTGAACTTATTTCTGAATAAATATGCATAGAATTAAGTTCTTAATAATGTATACTAAATAGAAAATGTCTTTGATAAATTTCAGAGTGGTAGATAACAGTGGCCTCTTACAGCAAAAATAGTAAAAAGTATCCCAAACTAGCATATTAATAACAGCTTACCTTTTCATAGACTAGTTCCCCCAAAATCAGGTAGTTGTGCTGTAAATCAAGCAATGACAATTCATTTTAAAGCAGGTTTGGTCATCACCATCACATATACATGTAGTCCTCACTTAATGACCATTCATACAAATTATAACAGTGCTGTCAGGTGCAAACAACCAAAACCACTCCGTGAATAGATCTAAATAAATGCTTTATTGCTGATCCATAAAGAGCAAGAATCTCACCAGATGCCTTTGAAAAACAGTAAACATAGGTGTAAGGGGTTTGACCTCAGTGGTTTCCTCCACCAAACCAACTCCAAGCTGTAATGTCTCCTTAATCCTTCTAAAGCAGGGGTGTCAAACTCATGGCCCATGGGCCAGATGCGTCATACGCTGGTAACTTCCATGCCTTTAGCAAAGGGAAAAAGTCATGATACATCATGTAATGACTCAGTGACGCTATAAGTTTCACAGTCTTGCTCTAAAGGATCCCCCTCTCTTTCAGGCAGTGATCCCACCCCAAGTACTGAGTGAATGGTAGTCAATCAGTTGTCAAAGTTCCAGCTGTTGCAACACTCCTGTAGTCACATGATCAAAATTTGGGTGACCAGCTTGCATTTACAACCATAGAACATGGTCATGTTCTCATGGACTACTTCAATATGTGTTGCCTACCTATCTTCTATCTTTGCCCTTTTGGCCTAGCACTCTGCCACCTACCACTTCCAGCCCTACCCCGGCTTACCTTCGCCATCATCTTACTCCTGCTGCTGGCCCAGGATCCAGGTGCTGGGTGAGGGTATAGCCCCAGGATGAAGCTGGTAAATGCAGCAGGGAACAGAGACTTACCTGCTATAGGAATCTGCACAGCCAGGCAGGAAGGAGGCAACTGATGCTTGTGGAGGAGGCAAGATGGCAGCCTAGACAGAAGAACCCTGTTTTGTGCTGCCAGCACAAGGAGTGATAGCTTGCAAACTGCAGAGTGAAAAATATAGCAAAATCTTAACTGCAAAGCATAATATAGAACGAGAAATAACCATGGACATGGCAACAAAACAAGACAGTAACATTCAGTTGACTAAATACAAGATAAAAATTCACAATTTTTCAATAGTTGGGAGTCCCTTATCTTCAGCAGCTACAGATTATTCTGGTAAGCATATAGCATCTTTCCCAGCTAGGTTTGCCAAAGTAATTACTTGTCCTCTTAATTTCATATGTTTATATTTTGTTGTTTGATAGTTATAGAATAGAATTCTTTGTTCGCCAAGTGTGATTGGACACACAAGGAATTTGTCTTGGTGTATATGCACTCAGTGTACATAATAGAAAATATACATTCATCAATAATCATAAGGTTCAACCCTTAATAATAGTCATAGGGTACAACAAGCAATCAAATCATACTAGGAAACAGTCAATTTAAAAAATCACAAGGATACCAGCAACAAAATTACAGTCATAGTGGGAGGAGATGGGTGAAAGGAAGGATGGGAAGACTAATAGTAATAGTAATGCAGACTTAATAAATAGTTTGACAGTATTAAGGGAATTATTTATTTAGCAAAGTGGCTGTGCTTGGTAAAGAAGCACAGGGTAAAGAACTTGAAGTAGCCTTACAAACACACAAACACACAGAAAAATGCTATTTTATACAGGAAAGTAACAAAAAATGAAGTACTCCACTTATACCTGTTGCAGTAATCCACAATATCACTGTTTGGGTATAGGCCATGGATTATATTTGTTGTTGCCCACTATTTATGTTTCAGTCTTCTGCTAGAATTTATTTCAGCCGATTTAGTTGGAAAAGAGAGATAGATGCTGCATCCATATAGTGAATATATGTGCCAAATGGTAAAAATCAGGGTTTGTTTGTTTTTAAACTAAATCATATAACTTGTAATGCTGGGCATACAGACACCTGAGATATGATGCATCATCCCCCTTTCTCAGGCTTTTCTCCTATGATCTCCATTGTAATTATCCAAAGTCCTGTAGACAGCTTATTATAAACACTCACCATTTTATTCCATTAGGGGAAAAGTCTTATCATGGATTTATACAGGGGAGAGGGGGATTACCAAGGCGTCTCTGACTTTTTTCTGTAACTTATTCAAGCAGGGAGGTATGCTAAAGAACACCTTTCATGATGAAGGTGCTGATTTGGTAAAGAAAGTTGAGCCTTTATATCAGGGTTAAGGGTTCACTGGGGGTGAAAGACATAAAAAGAAATACAGGTTATCCTCTACAACAATTTGTTTAGAAACTGAAGTTAGAATGGCACTGAATGAAATGACTTATGACTGTTTTTCACACTTATGACTGTTGCAGCATTCCATGGTCATATGACCAAAATCTGGGCGCTTGGCACCTGGCATGTATCTGTTGCATTGTTCCGGGGTCATGTGATCACCATTTGTAACCTTTCCAGTCAGCTGCTAACAAACAAATTCATTGGGGGAAGCTGGATTCACTTAAAAATTATGTGATTCACTTAACAACTTCAGTGATACACTTAATAACTGACAAAGGTCTTAAGTGGGGCAGAACTCACTTAACAACTGCTTTGCTTAACGGTGGAAATTTTGGGCTCAATTGCTCAATCAAATACGTTTTTCTTATTGGTTGTTCCTCCAGATAGGATTATACCCACATGCCCAACAAGACAAGTTACCAGTAGCTCAGGCTATTTCATAAAATCTAGAATCCTAACCCAATTGTTTACATTTGCTGCTTTCCTTACATAGTCGGTTTGGTTATCTTGGAGATCTTGGTGTAGAATGGGCAACACCAGTTGAATCAGCTAATGCCAACTCTTGTAGGCCATGTCAGGTTTGTATCACAAAATCTTAAATCGCTTTAACAATAATAGTAACAAGGTGCAGAAGGAGAAGCACACAATTCTAATTCTGTTAGAATGTGACAGAGAAATTCCATGCACCTGAAAATTTACTATCCAGACAAGCCAGAAATTCATGAAGATCTTGCTTGAAGAAATTGGTACCATTGTTATTGGGAGAGTTGTAGCATTTCAACAATCTAGATGTAAACTCAAAAGAATATAGGAGCCAACTTTTTTGGAGATAGGGCAAGTTTGTGTCAGATTATTTAACAAGTGGCCACAAAGATAACAATAAGTATTGTCATTAAAATGTATGTGTAAAAGTATCCTGCTATCTAAAAATCTCAAACCAATATAAAATCTGCTTCAGATAATTCAAAAGCAGAAGTTTAGCTTGGCTATATATTCCTTAAAGGACTAGTGATGAAGAACTCAGTGTCTCCAATAAGAGTCAACATGTTTGTAAGATTAATGTTCTTTCATTAATTCATGAATTCCCTAAATGTGATAATTTTTTTGTAAACTCAGAAATAAATATGTTTTCTATTTAAACAGCCACACGATGGCAGTATTTTATGGCAAGACATTTTCTACTGCAGTATGTAGTTTGCAGAAAGTGTTATTTGTTACTTAGAAGTTCAGGAAACCATTCAGATATTTATGAAAATTTAACAATAAAAGACTGGAAAAAAAGTGACTGTGTTCTTTTTATGCTTTGAAGGTCACATTTTTTTCAGAAAGATGCCCCTTTTACAATGGTTAGCTTTGACTAATTTCTTTATTCCCATTAAGTGTTATATCCTATATCTTAATGCATTTCTGTTAGACTAATTTTTTAAAGTTTGGATTCATATCCATAAAATAATTTTGTTTGGTTTAATTACAAAATTTAAATACACTTGACAATTTATAAATTAATTTTCTGTCAAATTATAAAATAGTCTGTGGCTTGCACTTTATGACCTCTGGATAGTTACATTTCTTTCTCATCCTGAAGTTAAAATTTATCACTTGATGAACCTTTACTGATAAGCAGCTGAGCAAGTGTCATTTCTCTGAAAATTGCCTGTTGGCTCTGTATCCCAAAATAGAAATTTAAATCTAGACTTGTTTTCTGTATAGCAGAAGCTGACTGACCAGATTTTACTATTTAGATTCATTTATAAAGAAAGCTGCCAGAGACAGATTTTATGGACATAGTAATAAGGTTAATATGTCAGAACAAAAAAAAGTTTATAAATTTCGGAAGAACAAGCGTACAGAAGTTCAAATCAAAATTAAAAAGCATGGTAATTATGGCAAAACTGAAATTGGGAATATCAATAAATATTTATATTTAATTTTTCTTCTCCACTTGTTTGGGGGAAACATTTTTCTCATTTTGAGAATGGGAAAATGTATAATCATAAGCATGATCCAGCATATAAATGTAAAGGAATTCTTCACAGGGACTTGTTCATAGCACAAGGAATTGCCCATCCATAAACAATCTGCAATTTGCATTTTTATTAGTTTTAAAAAACTATTGATGGTTTTTCAACCATAACAAAGGGACAGTTGACTTTAAAAAACATTTATATAAATGGGTTTTTCTTTTACATTTGTAGGAATAAACAAATGAGATAAACCTATTTGAAGATCTGCTAATATTTAATCAGTTGCTTATATCCTAAAGCATAAAATTTGTGCACACTGATGTCGCTAACTAATTAGTGCCATATATTTAAAAGAAAATATGAATTATTTATTTATTTAATATTGAAATTATAAATACATGGCAAGAAAATTGCTGTAATGGGAAAGGCATTTCCTGTTTTATGTAAGATAGTACCTGCTGTGAAGTATAAAATCCTTAAATGCACATTTTTGCTGATTTCATTAATTAAATGTGCTTATTCAATTGAAATTTTTCAGAGACGGCAGTAATTTTAGTTTGAAACCATTATCTTGGAGTGAGATCATTTTATAATACCTGTTAAATGGTACAGTTTTTCCCCTCCTTTTGTAAAGTACTAAAAAGTCTACTTAAATCATTATTCTTCGCTTATAATTATATCACAAAAGCCTTTGGTGTTTGAGATTCCTGAAAACATTCTAAACGTCACAGAACATATTGAACCGATCTATATTCATAAACATTTCTGGACCTAATGATAGAACTGCATTTATTTTGATTTAGTAGAAAAGCCGATCCCCGATTGCAAAGCCTTTTAGAAAAAAAAGTGAGTGTGCTATAACAAGATTTCCAGGGGATAACATTCACATTTATTTTGGTTCACTGTTGCTTTCAGTTCATTAAAGATGTGCCAAGTTTTGAAGCCTAAAAATTTAACTCAGATCCAGACGTAATAATACCTGATTAGTGTAATCCTGTTGAAATCAATGGGAATTAACCTTCCATTGTTAATAAGCCCATTGATTTATATGCTTTTGGTATGCAATGTCTGGATCTGGTCCATTGTAAACAGGATTAATAAGGGAATCATGAGTAATTAAAAACGTGTGTTGGAAATAGTCGGCATCTATAACTTTAAAATTTGATTGTAGCAGATAGTAAATTTAATAACTGAATTTACTTGATAATGGAAATGTAAATTCGGTTTGAGTTTCAAATAAAAAGCTTCATTGATGGAATAAGTTAAGTAATTCTGGAAAAAATAAATTATCTTGTTTATCAGCTCAACTATTGAATTTGTGAATCCTATTAATTTGTAAATACAATTTTTATTTGTGGTTAATACTGAAACTGTAGTGTTCATTTGTAGAAATAAATATCTCTAATACATATCATTTTAATGGGCTATATGTAAGTCTGTATTTTCACAATTTGACATGATATCTTCTGATATGTTACTTAGGAGTAAACAAAAAAAGATATCAAATATATGGAGATACCCTATTTTTTAAAAAAACTAATTGACATGTGGTATCCCATTTATAATTTCTACTTCTGTTTCAAAATCCAAGAAATTTGAATATAGGAAAGACTCTTGATAATTCATGCTACATGAGTAATAAGATCAGTAACCATGCATCCAATGCCTTGAAGTTCAAGTGCACAGCATGCTTCTATAGCTAGTTGTAGATGATCTGTGGTGGACTTGAATACATGCCTTGATTTTTATGCTTCTTTATCTCTCAGTGGCTTTTGATGCTCTTGATTATGATATCCTTCTGGACTGGCTGTAGGGATTAGAAATTGAGTGCACCATTTTATGGTGGTTCTTATCCTTCCTGAGGGATGATTCCAATCAGTGTTGGTTGGGGAAGAGAGAGGTCACTCCCCAGACCCTGCCTCAGGGCTTGACTCCTGTTCAGTAATTACAAATACCGGCCAAAGTATTGGTACATCCTTTGTCCCAAAAGAACCCCATTTTGGCTATGAAATAAATTGAAACTGGAATAGGTAAGTGGCAGAGACCAGACTAAAAAGAAACATACTAATATACCAACCACAGGAACACTGCATCCAGGGTTGAAAATTACAATGGTAATCAGGAGGTTAGCTAGGGCATTCTGGGAAGTCCACACATCTTAAAGTTGCCAAACTTGAAAATCACTAACATGAACGCCTTTGCTTAATTTCAAGCAGTACCTACTTACTGAACTGCATCATTTTTTTTAAAAAAAAAAAAGCCTTGTCCGGCTTCCACTTTCCTTGAACAGTAATGCTCTATACATTGTAAGTTGAGGACTACCTGTATAACTCTCAAGCATGTTCATTTGTTTATCCCTGGTTTCTGAGATTTATAGGTGTATTTCTTTTGTATTCCTGTACTTCTTATTGATTGTTCTTGATTACACAGATGTTCACATTATCTTTTTACTAAATCTTAAGTTAGATAAATGAAGTTACAAGTGTATATTATCTCGTGACAGAATAAAATTAAATGATAAATTGAAGTAGAAATGTTGTTTAATATGGAACTCTTTCCATTACTATAATCCTGTGAGAAGGGTTTGTTAATGAAGACCATTCTCATCTCTGTTACAGTCAGAGGCTTGCCACACAGCTTAGTGAAGGTTAGATTGTCTTTAAAAATGGCAGTCATGGTAAGCATTTGGCACATATATGCTACAAGAGATGAACAAGACCAACTGTGACATTATCTTTGTTTGCCAAAAATAGCATCCTGGAAAGTCTGAAGAAAAGCTCATTATGTTTGTTAACCTCTCCTGTGTCTGCTGCAGAACCATCAAAGAAAGACTCTGGCATTAGGATGCAGCTTCCCCTTTCAAGGTCTGCCTAAAGCTCAGACAATTGAAACTCAATACACAGTCAGCAACAAAAAGGAAGGAATAAATAGCTTTGACATGGCCCTGACTGAGGTGGTATTGAAACCTGGTCCTATGCACATGTACTTGCCCTGCAAAAAATAAAGTACTCAACAAAACTAAACTACTTTCATAAGCAGCCTCCCCACTCTCTTGTTTTTTATATATGGCAGAGTAAGTAAGGAGGACATACTAAAGCAGTAGCTTGCAGGCTATACAATACCACCATTGACTATTGAACTAACCTATTTTTTGTATTGGCACAATATATTGGACCCTAAACTAATAGAGTGGGTTTGTTCAGTATATTAAGGCACAGAAATCTAAATTTAAAACTAAAGTTAGGTTTTAGCAAACTTAGCATATTGTGTGAATGCATTTTTACATATATAATTAATCTGGTTAGGTATGCTGTGTAAATACAGCTTTAAAAAAATCAAGATGTGAATCCATTAGCTTTATAAATGATATTGCCCCTCTGGACCCAGCAGAAGTTGCTGCCAGACCTCAGTCCCAGTGCTTGGAGGCTGTTGGATCTGGTGGTTGGAATGAAACAGGCTAAAAGCTAAAGTTGAAGCCAAGCAAGACCAAATTGCTCAGTTTATGAGCTTCAGCACTGCCCTTGAGGGGATATAATATCCAGACTATGCTTTTAATGCTCACTCATATTTAAAAGCTACTTGCAAGCAAGAAAGCAATAGTTTCCTTTTTAAAAAAATGTAGACCATCTTTTTTTAAAACTGTGCATGTTATTCTCCCATATTCTGAACTAGTATAGTCCGCTATGCTACTGTAGGATTCTAGTATCCCATTCTTATTTTCTTTGCTGTTTAGTGGAAGAATCAGAATGCATTCAAGAAAAACAATATTCCAAGCCATACAGCTTTCTGGTGTCAACATGATTGTAAAACTATACATTTTTCTTTAGAAATGTTCCTTATTTCCAATCCATAATAATGCAGCTGCAGTAGCAGAGAAGCAACCTACATAGTAAATAAAGCTGGCTTGCAGGTTTGCATATTATTGTTATAGATTATCTTGCCCAGTGGTGAGATTCAATTTTTTTCACTACCGGTTCTGTGGGCGTGGCTTGGTGGGTGTGGCAGGGGAAGGATACTGTAAAATCTCCATTCCCACCTTTCGTTCTCCAGGGGAACGAAACTGCAAAATCTCCATTCCCACCCTACTCCAGGGGAAGGATACTGCAAAATTCCCATTCCCTCCCCACCCTTCTAACCTGCTTTCCAGCTCTGTTCTCTTGTGCAGGGCAACAAAAGAAGACTCAGCTGATCAGTTGGGACTCATGAGGCAAAGAATAGATGGGGCCGGGACCAGTCAAAGATGGTATTCTGAATTAAAAATTTCTGCTACCGGTTCTCTGAACTACTCAAAATTTCCTGGTCAGAACCAGCTGAATACCACCTCTGATCTTGCCTTGGCACTTCTTTAAAGTGAATAACTTAAAAAAAAAAAAAAACTTTAGACACTTCAGTGATGTGGACATCCAGGTTCCCCTGATATACAGTAGTTAACAAGGCATTGATAAAATTAGTATAAATGAAAGGAATAAAATAACACATAGGGCAATCCACAAATGGACTATTGGGATCATAGCATCTGATTTAGCTAGTTCTCGCATATTATTTTCCAAATCTGATTAACCCTTTAGAGCTGCTATTGTTTGTCTCTAGAACAAAATATACAATTCCTGGTAAGGGAGAGCAACATATAGAAAATTTGACATAGAGCAGAATTAAGACAAAATGTATATGGGAGAATTGGACATGGTCATTGTTCTCAGATGGGTTCATTTATGCATTCGGTTGCAAGCTACCAAATTTGGAATGGTTAAGTAAGATACATCATGAATATACGAAATTGCATTGATGTGCCAGGTGTCACATAACCTTTGATATTTATATGAGATAGCCTTTTACTATTATAACCTTTGATGTTTTAATGAGATAGCCTTTTACTATTCTAAGATGTATAATTGAGAACTAACCAACCAAAGTTGGGACAACATTTCAAACAATGTATTGTTTTCCGATTGTGTTCAATGGCATATGTTACATGTTAACTATAGGCTGAGATGAATTCATCCTAGGGCTTTGCAACCCATTAATGTTGACTGTAACCAGTGGAGATTTGTTTCAAGTGCATTGAAATAGCGTGTAATATGAGATGATATCATTGCTTAAACATAGCTAAAAAAGATAAAGCAATTGTTCTATTTTTAAGAAAGAGATTTCATATCATCCTTACACTTGAGCATCCTGGATCTATTTGGACTGAAATACAGAAGAAAATAACATCTGGCAGCCCTTGAATTCAAAATTTCCCTGTGGTTACCAACTTCAAGGAAAACATAAAAGACAAATAAACTCCATTATCTCTAGCTTATTTTCAGTAAGAAATGCTGCAGTTAAAGCCAGCAAAGCTAACCCCTCCACCCCAAATGCATCCAACTATTGTTCAAAGTACAGAACAACAATTGGAGGGTGTTCTGGCAGGCTAAAAATAGAAAGACAGCTGCTGCTGTCGGTTTCTGAGTAACTGAGAATAAAACAATGCTCAAGTATTGTCTGCATTACTGGAGTAGTGACATTGGAATTATTTCCAAACGACCCAAGGGATGGATCAGTAAGTTATTTATAAATGGATGTCATTTTTTCCCCCAAAGTCATTCTACTTCCTCAGAATTCTGCATGAAGTTTTTTTAAAAATAAATTATTTTCCAAAAGATTTGGTGGTAGTCATGATGGCCGCTGATGGCAAACTATATAATGAATGAGGTGAGATTTAAAAGGCAACCATTTCAAATTAGGAATAAACTAGTAGATTTAAAAGAACTCTCAAATCATATTTGTCTTGTGGGGAAGTCATGAACATGTTCAAGTAGTTTATAAGAACAGTACAAAGCCTTTGCCTTCTTCCAAAAAGTTTGTTCAATTTCTAGACTAGCCTGCCATTCTGGGCTTTCCTGGTAGTCTCTCTAATCAAAGCAAGTATTAAACAGATCTGATTCTTCCTAATCTTTTTTAAAGCCAGTCCCTTTCTGCTTTCTGACAGCTTAAAAATACAGGTACTCCTCAACTTACAATAGTTCATATAGTGACCATTCAAAGTTACAACGGTACTGAAAAATGTGACATGACCATTTTTCACACTTACGATCGTTGTGGCATCCCCATGATTACATGATCAAAATTCCAATGCTTAGCATCTGACTTGTATTTATGACTGTTGCAGTGTCCCAGAGTCAAGTGATCACCTTTTGCAACCTTCTAACAAGCAAAGTCAATGGGGAAGTCAGATTCATTTCACAATCATATTACTAATGTAATAACTGCAGGGATTCACTTAATAATTATGGAAAGGAAGGTCGTAAAATGAGGCAAAATTCACTTAACAACATATATTTGGGGCTCAATTGTTGTCGTAAGTCAAAGACTACCTATATTGTCACATCCCCAGAGACTCCCAAATAAATTACTTCAGGAAGACTGAAAAATTAGATAAATAATTTCAAGCACAAAAATTCAATAGTTCAAATCATCTGAATATTTAAAATGAGATTGTGGATTATTCCTGTACAGTACACATTTCTTTCGCGGTGGCACAGTGGCTCAACAGTTAGTATGCTGGGCTTGTTGCTGGAAAGCTGTTAAGAGACCTAAGAAAGAAAAGAAAAGAAATCCCTATCCCCGGTTAAATATGTGTAGAAATATGGTTTTTCCTTGATTTAACATTGTACCATGTTGATTATTGGACTTAACCACAAATTGTTAAAAGGTCTGGAAGTTTAGGAATCTTTCATTGAGTTCGCATGTCAGGATAATAGTTTCATCCTGTATGTCTTTCTAAAGCAAGTAAGCTTAGAAAAAAGCCAGTCTGATAGAGAATTGTTTGCGGGGGGGAGGGGAGGTGTAAGTTCAGAATCAAGAAGAATCATGCTTCATTGTGCCTCCTGTTTGCCCAGAGGTTAAACTGCTCAGTCCAATAAGTCATGTTGTGGCATTGCATGCATGATAATCTATAACAACTGTATGTTTTATACGGGTGACACCCAGCTGCATGCCTGGAATTTGACACGTGCTGCTATTCAAAATAGCACTTAAGAAAAAAGACCTTAGAATAACTGCGGTTCTTTAGAACAACCAGTAGTGCTAGCTACAAGTGTCTGGTATACAACAAAAGGCCTTAATCACACTGTCCAGAAAGGATTTTAAAGATTCTTAGCTGCCATCTTCTTTGCAAATGAATGAAGAACTTTAGCAGCTACCTTTTACAGAGAATCTCTGTTTAAAGTCAATTGTCCCCTTGTCCCCACTAAACAGAATCCCAATGATCCCCTACAATGTTGCTAAGGCAAGGCTTTCTTCCATATCTCTTTCTGATTTACTGTACATTCCTTTGGAAAAATATAATACATTCAGTAAATGCAGCTCATCTCTCAAAATACAGGTGAAACTCAAAAAATTAGAATATCGTGCAAAAGTTCATTTATTTCAGTAATGCAACTTAAAAGGTGAAACTAATATATGAAATAGACTCATTACATGCAAAGCAAGATAGTTCAAGCCGTGATTTGTCATAATTGTGATGATTATGGCTTACAGCTCATGAAAACCCCAAATCCCACAATCTCAGAAAATTAGAATATTACATGCAATCAATAAAACAAGGATTGTACATAGAACAATATTGGACTTCTGGAAAGTATAAGCATGCATATGTACTCAGTACTTGGCTTGGGCCCCTTTTGCAGCAATTACTGCCTCAATGTGGCCTGGCATGGAAGCTATGAGCCTGTGGCACTGCTGAGGTGTTATGGAAGACCAGGATGCTTCAATAGTGGCCTTCAGCTCTTCTGCATTGTTCAGTCTCATGTCTCTCATCTTTCTCTTGGCAATGCCCCATAGATTCTCTACGGGGTTCAGGTCAGGCAAGTTTGCTGGCCAATCAAGCACAGTAATCCCATGGTCATTGAACCAGGTTTTGGTGCTTTTGGCAGTGTGGGCAGGTGCCAAGTCCTGATGGAAAATGAAGTCTGTATCCCCATACAGCTCGTCTGTGGAAGGAAGCATGAAGTGCTCCAAAATCTCCTGGTAGATGGCTGCATTGACCCTGGACTTAATGAAGCACAGTGGACCAACACCAGCAGATGACATGGCTCTCCAAATCAACACAGACTATGGAAACTTCAAGCATCTTGCAGTGTGTGCCTCTCCATTCTTCCTCCAGACTCTGGGTCCTTGGTTTCCAAATGAGATGCAAAAGTTGCTCTCATCAGAAAAGAGGACTTTGGACCACTGAGCAACAGACCAGTTCTGTTTTTCTTTAGCCTAGGTAAGAAGCTTCTGACGTTTGTTGTTCAGGAGCGGCTTGACAAGAGGAATACGACATTTGAAGCCCATGTCCAGGATCTGTCTATGTGTGGTGGCTCTTGATGCACTGACTCCAGCCTCAGTCCAGTCCTTGTGAAAGTCCCCAACACTTTTGAATGGCCTTTTCCTAACAATCCTCTCCAGGCTGCGGTCATCCCTGCTGCTTGTGCACCTTTTTCTTCCACACTTTTCCCTTCCACATAACTTTCTATTAATGAGCTTTGATACAGCACTTTGGGAACATCCAACTTCGTTTGCAATTACCTTTTGAGGCTTTCCCTCCTTATGAAGTGTGTCAATGATGGGTTTCTGCACAACTGTCAGGTCAGCAGTCTTTCCCATGATCGTGATTCCTTCTGAACCAGACTGAGAGACCATTTAAAGGCTCAGGAACCCTTTGCAGGTGTTATGGCTTAATTAGCTGATTAGAGTGGGGCACTTTGAGCCTAGAATATTGACCCTTTTCACAATATTCTAATTTTCTGAGATTATGGATTTGGGGTTTTCATGAGCTGTAAGCCATAATCAACTCAGTTATGATACATCACGGCTTGAACTATCTTGCTTTGCATGTAATATATTAGTTTTACCTTTTAAGTTGCATTACTGAAATAAATGAACTTTTGCACGATATTCTAATTTTCCGAGTTTCACCTGTATATGCTGGAGAGATGCTAATTATAGCTAACATTCATCTGCTTTCAATAAAATAATAATTTATTTTATTTTATTTTTGTATGCAATAGTTTTGTTGGACCAATAATATTGGCAGGATGTCAGAAAGTTCATTTGAATTTTCTCACCTTTGGAATATGTTAAAAAAAAAGCTGGCCATAACAAATAAACTACCAGTATTAGTCATCTAAATCATCTTAGTCCCTTTCTCTTGGCAAAACCTGCACATTTAAACAAGAGTAAGCTTTTCTTTGGCATCCTTTTCAAAATGGATGTAGAATGTAGCCAAATTAAGGCATAGAGTAGATAAGATAATGGAATCTATGACTGCATGATCTTTTTCATTTAATTTCAATAATAATAATAATAATAATAATAATAATAATGCTGCATTTAATTTGCATGCTGCTTGACTCCTAATGACTTTGTATGGTTCACAACAATCAAACCAAGAAATTACAATACTGTAAAATAAATAAAACCTAAAGAAATAAAATGGCCAAAGCCTGGATGAAGAACCAGGTCTTCACTGCTCTTCTCTTCTGATTTCAAGGGAACCTAATTTCTCAGGGTTGGAAAATCACTAGTGCTATATATTGTATTGCGTTTAATTTCATAAAGATGCTTTGGAATACAGTGTATACATGTATAGACAAGTTTTTAACTAGCTGTGACTTTTCCCAGAACTTGTGCTAACAGTGGAGGGTAGCCACTTGGAAGAGTTTCAGAAGTGCTTCATTCATTCACTCTCAGAAAAATATTTTGGAATCAAATATGTAGAGCTGCACAGTCTAGAACAGTGGTCGCGAATCAATGGGCCAGGGACCATTAGTGGTCCGTGAAAATTTTTTGGTGGTCCGTAGAGAAATGTCACCCCCAAAGCATCCCCAAAAGCAATTAATCCAGGCTGTGCGGGAACACAAGGCTGCATCGCCCACATGGCCCACAGGAACACAAGGCTTGCATCGCTTGCATTGTGAACAACATGAGGTAGTCGGGGGGTAAGGGGGTAAGGGGGAACTTGCCCCACTCGTCCCATCACCTGGCCTGGCCACCGGGTTGCTTCTTTCTGCTTCTTTCTTATTCTGCTTTTGGCTGCACACAAGGAAAGCAGCAAAAGTCTTTCTTTCTCTCCCCCAAACTCCACCAGTAATGAGTCTTTGGGACCCAGCAAGGCATCCTACTCCAAGAGGCTGTGCGACGAGTCTCACAAAGACTCATTTCTGGTGGAGTTTGGGGGAGAGAAAGAAAGACTTCTGCTGCTTCTGCTGCTTTCCTTTCATGAAGCCAAAAGTTTCTCTCTCCACCCCCCTGAAAACGGTGCTGCAGATGGTATCCTGTGATCCCCCCAAAAAGAATGATCAATCGGTAGGAAAACTGGGTGGGGAATTTTCCTGCAGACTGTTTTTGGAATTTTCCCAGGGTCTCTGGTCTGTGGGATTTAAAATTATGAGTTTGGTGGTCCCTGAGGTCCAAAGGGTTTTGGCGACCCCTGGTCTAGAAAACATAAAAGTACAGTATATATGCCAATTATCTGTCAAAATAATCTCTGTTGATATAGCAAGTTAACTTATTTAAATTTCACTTATCTTGCCTGGAGAATGTTAAAGTTTAAATCAACGAGACCTCAATGTGGTTATTATCCTGGGCTGAGCCTGAGGAATTTTAAAACACTTAAGGTTATCACCAGAAACAACTTCCAATATGTGAAACCTTGCTGTAAAAGGAAGCGAAGCTGGGTCTGGTACAATGTATAGTACCAAGTAATACTATGAGCTGCCATCAGATGAAGCCTACAAGTGCCTGAGCATTTTATGAATGGATAAATTTAAGCATGGACAAGTTAAAAAGAAGAGTGAGAAAAGAGTGAGAAAATTGGAAAGGCAAAATTGAACTGTGGAAACACTATCAATGCCGTACATGTGCTATGATACACTGTTGGAATTGTTAACTGGACACTGGTTGAAATGGACAATTTGGATCAAAAAACAAGAAAATATAATGTAATCCCCCAAATTATTAACTGGAACATTATTAAAAGAATATCATTTTTAATGATAGCATGGTATTATCTTTGTTCATACCCCCACATAAATCCAATAGTTGACTGTCCTACATGACAAGAATTGTCTCGCTGAGTGTTGTTCTTTTTATATCACTCCTTGGCTTTTCTGAGTAGTCTTTGGATCCACTTCATAATTTGAAGTTCAAGATATATGCAACTAAAGTTCCCTGTCATAGTTGAACATTATAATACATCATCTATATAAATGCCACTATTTAAATAATGCTTCGCTCATTTGAATTAGGATTTATAATATTTTTCATTAATAAGCACAACTATATCATTTAAAAAATGGAATTGTCAACACCAATAACTACAGATTTCTTTCATTTATAGATGTTTCATATATTCTAAAATAGTCTCCTTTCAATCCAAATCAGGATAATTTTATAATTGTCAATATTTTTCCATTTATCCTTTTCTTATAACTATGGTTAAGTAATCTTCTGTTTCTTTCCATTTTTCTTCATCATTATCTTCATCAGCATAACATTTAGCAGGTCAGGCCAAGGCATTTTGCTACCTGAAGCCACAGACAAATTGGCATGTCTCCACAACCATGAAAGTTGAATCTTGATTGTATCAGGACAGCATCCTTCATACAATCAAAGAGTAGTTTAGGAAGTGCAAAAGAAATTCATGTAGTCTCTAGGGGCTTGTCCTCCAATGGAGAAGAATTGTTGAGGGGGTTCAGGAGGAATGGTAGGTAGGATTCCCGGCCTTCTGAAAAGAGGTCAAAACATGGCTCTGCAGCCTTGTGTGGAGAAGCCCAAAGGAGTATGCAGTCATAGGGCTGGTTGGTGCCATAGGAGCCCTCCCTTGGCCTTCATAAACCAATTTTTGGATTAAAATTGCCTCCTCAAATATTTTCTTGCCTCTTCAAAATTTCTTATAATTGTATAAGCTTTAAAAATTATTTTTAAATTTTAAATTATTTTAATTCTCATATACTGTTTTATATTTTGATACTGTACTGTATAACCCAGAGTCCCTCTTTGAAGAAAATGGGTGGTCCAGAAATGCCAAAATATATATATATATATATATATATATATATATATATATATATAGTATATATATATCATATATATATATATATATATATATATATATATATCCCATCCCCACAATCTGATCTTGAGCATAAATGAGCATAAAATACTACAAAGTAAAAGGAGTCATAGTTGTCCTTGGTGCCATTAATATGGCCCCAGGGTTGGGGGTGAGGAAAGGATGAAAGGATGTGAGATCTCTGAATACTGCTGGATAAGTGTCCAGTCTTACAAAATGGAAACATGCCTGAAATAGCTTCTCCATAGATTGCCTCTATCTAATCTCCAAGTTAGCCTCCTTGCGCCAGTCACTTCTCACAGCAGCTGATAGGCAAGATCTGTTGAGTGCAGAACCTTTCAGCAAATGACCCAACAGCTTGCAGTTGTCTCACTTCCTCCCTCTAATCAGAACTTCTTAACAGAGAAATATTTCTTCAGAAGGGTGTCTGGTAATTAACAATAGCATAACAGCCCTCCTTGGGATTTCATGTAAACCCATGTAACCTGAGATGGAATTCTGCATCCATAAAAGCCTGGCAAACCTTTGTTTCCCACCTGGTATGCTGCCTTCTTTAAATGAGATTTATCTGCTGTGGTTTTAAGGTGCTACATTTAATTTGTGTATTATTTATTATATACATTGCCTTTACATCCAGTCTTCCTGTTGAGAGCTCAAGGTCACTTTTTTTCTCTAATTTGATCCTCATTAAAATAACCTGGTGAGGTATGTTGGGAAATAATGACTGGCTCAAAATCACTGAGTGAGGTCCATAATAAAGTGGGGACTAGAACCAGAGTCTTCAAGTTTTAAATGGAATACCTTAACTAGCAATGTATATTTAGTATTCATAGGTATGTATACTTGTGTCATTCTCTCTCTCTCTACCCAATTGCCTTATGTAAGGTTTCTGGATTTATCAGATTAACTAACTATCTGCCGATGTTTATGCTGCTGCTAATATAGAGACCACTGTAAAATATAGAGTAAATATATCAAAGGATTTATTCCCAACAGATTATCCTCAGAAAGGATATAAAATTGGCATTATCTGAGATGAATTTATTCAAAGTTAATCATAGATTCTATATATGCTAAATGCATTAATTTATTTGCTTGGCTATCCTTATATTACTTTAAACCCATCATCATTAATTTACATATATACTCATACTTTGTAGTATTTTATACTCAAGCAGCAGATTGTGGGGGATGGGATATGTGTATATATATATATTGGCATTTCTGGACCACCCATTTTCTTCAAAGAGGGACTCTGGGTTATACAGTACAGTATCAAAATATAAAACAGTATATGAGAATTAAAATAATTTAAAATTTAAAAATAATTTTTAAAGCTTATACAATTATAAGAAATTTTGAAGAGGCAAGAAAATATTTGAGGAGGCAATTTTAATCCAAAAATTGGTTTATGAAGGCCAAGGGAGGGCTCCTATGGCACCAACCAGCTCTATGACTGCGTACTCCTTTGGGCTTCTCCAAACAAAGCCCTTCTTCAGATAAGCTGAACCTGATTTGTTAGGTATATTTTGGCACCTAAAATTCCTGGCTTATTCACAAGTTTACAAAAATAACATATGTAAGAGAGTTTGAGGGCCCATCTCCACAATCATTTAACTCAGGAGTCTTCAAACTTGACAGCTTTAAGATTTGTAGAATCCCAGAATTCATCCTCCAGTCATGTTAGCTCAGAAATTCTGGAAGTTGAAGTCCACAAGTCTTAAATTTGCCAAGTTTGAAGACCCTTGATTTAACTCAATGAAATTAAAAGACTATATATCTATTCCTATTTAAGTTCGAACATTAATTAGGGCTTTATTTGATTTTCAAACAACAGTATCTGTTATCACAATATTTTAACAATTTAACAAAGGCGATATATTTTATTTTATTAAATGTAGAGCCAGCCAATCCCTATGGCCCTGGATACATAATAGAAGCAAAAGGCCATTCACTGTTCAAGCCTTGTCAACATTGCCCAATGTCAAACAAGTAGCTGTGATTATCTGAATGTTGTTGTCTGCCACTAATTCATTTTGTCATTTAAAATATAGCAGTAGTGTCAAATCCACCTATTGGGAAATACTTTCTTTTGTTCAACTCCTAAAAGAGAAAACAATGTTGCAAAAAGTGCAATCTCAAGATTGTTTGCAGGTCACCTATCAGAAATCAAATTTTACTGGGATCTCTGCTACACAAAGGTCTACTCTAAATAATAATTCATCTTCATATTCACCCAACTGAGAATGTTTCTAGAATATGTTTTTCCCCCTTTCATTCAATTGTGTCTGATGCTTGAAAACAGCCTGTTCAAGTCCTTACAGTTTTCTTGGCAAGGTTTTTCAGAAGTGGTTTACCATTGCTTCCTTCCTTGCTCCAAGGCAAAGTGACTAACCCAAGGTCACCCATCTGGCTTTTTGCCCATGGTTGTTTCCTGGTTTCTACTCTGATGCCTTCACCACTGCATCAAAATGGTTCTCTAGAAGATGTTTAAGTTTAGAGTCTCAAAAAGCTTTCAAGGGAAAAGAGTTTCAGTAGCCCCATGTGTATTAGTTTATACATACTCACTAATGCTATCCAAACATATTAAGGAATTATCCAGACTGTGTACCCTTCATTTATACATTTGTTAATTTACCTACAAATTAGAAGGCAGAATTAATACCACTGGTTGAATGCCAAAAAGCACTTCTTTTTCCTATCTGCATATCCCTTTTCCTTTGACACAGAACTTTCTCCGCAGGAGCCGGCAAATCGATCCTTCAGCAAAATACAATTTCTGTTAAAATTTCTGTTAAAATTTCTGCTCCATGGCATTGTCATCATTTTATCCTATGCTCTAGATCTGCTTATCTCTTTGCCTTTCTTTTGGCATTTAGATAACCTGAAACTCATAATATATGCTTTGCTGGAATAGAAAAGAGACAAATATTTTACATTGTAGTGAACATTGCTTCCCTTCCCTCTCTCTTTTTTAAGAGGAGGTTAAAATGGAAATGGCAATTTCACTCCAAATCAGACTTCTTACATATTTCAGTCACAATCTCTGAAATAATACCAAGCAAAATCAGAACCATGGCTACAGTATGGCTGGGTTTGTATCTGGACCCTGAGATTGCCAGAGGCATTGGCTGAAGAAAAATATCACTTTTCAAAAACTACCTTCTTGATAAGTATCTAGGCCTACCGGAAGTTGAAAGAATGGCAACAGAAGCTTCCCATTTAACCCATTTAATTTTTTAGAATGGCTTGGAACTCAAAGTCTTGTGCTGTCTCAAGAGCTTCTCTCTCCCTGCCTTTGTGATTGTCTGACAATATGGGGTAAAAATAACCAGCCTGCATCGGCAGAGAGATAAAAGTTTGCCTTTTGTGTCTCTATGGGCAGTAGGATAGCAGCACCAATGGAGCTGTGTAGATATGACACATGGGAATTTCTGACATATCTCTTCCTATCCTGACCTTGACAGGCACAATAAAAAGGGGCCTCACGGCACACACACACACAGAATCACTCAGCCCCATAGCCCAGGTTGGTAATAAAAAGCATGTCTGTGTTGCACGTCTGTCTGGCCTGAAGTCCTGCTTTCCTTAGTGCATTCTTTTTCTACAAAAAGGGAATTAGAGGAACATGAACTATTGTCTGGAAGACAAACTTGGGAGTCGTAATATGGCTAAAGGGACTATGAAAAGAATGTATACTTATGATGTGTGAAAAGTCATGGGTGGCAGCAGGTGTAACTGAAATTGTGATTGTTTCAGTATGAATGTGTGGATGTGAAGATATTATCTGGTGCTATAGCAAGGCTTAGTAACAATAGCAGTAGTTGGGGCTTATAAAACCAGTGGTGGTAATAATCTTGTTGCAGTTACCATCAATTTATCTTAATAGCTCTGGGGTGTGTGTGATAGAACAGATGCATAGGCTTTCACAATATCTTGTAATGTTACTTGCCACTGTGATAACCTATCACACAGGATGCTAACTCAATCAAATTCCTTTGAGATGTAAGCTGGCAAAAACATGAAACAAAGACTACTTACAGCCTATTGGTGGGGTGCTCATTAAATACAAATTGACCATCCAGTAATTTTTCCTGAGATGCTGATTGTCTTTCAAATAAACCTAAAGTAGTTGCAATTTGGTCTGATTTTTGACAATATACAATGGGCACACATTCTTGATGCTTTAATATAACCTAGCTATATTTTCCATTTTTATATAGTTAAAAAATAATGATAGAAATAAAGAAAATCTTTGTATTATATAATTAAAATTAGCACATATATGTAGCTAGATTTATAATTTGGAATAAAATCTGACACATATTAGAGCACTATTTTTAATTTATAGAATACATAAATTTGCACGTATACTTTCTTATCATCCAGCAATTAAAAGGTTGGTGAACCATTACAGGACATATTAACGTGGTTTGGCTGTATTATTGACTAAAATGTACCTTACTTTTGTTCTTTCTTTTGTCTTTTTATACTCTAGGGTATTTGGCTGATCTTTTTGCTGCTGACTAGGCTTTATAGTCAACATGAGTAGGATGGACAAGGAAGAGTTTGGGGAGGCTGCCGAGTACCTCCGGAAAAGTTATGAGGAGATGATGAAGTATCAGACTATGCCATTTGATGGTAAGACAACCTTTTTTGCATAGAAAGGACTTCAACCCATGATCCATTTCTAACATGGCTTCCTCGGTACAGGAATTCTGCACCTTTTTTAATCCATTTAAAATGTTGAAACTGATTATGGCCATAGAGACTGAGACAACTAGATTAACAGTTAAACAATTATGCTTAAACAGCTTCTTTTTTAGTCATTTTGGTTGTAATGGAGAGTGCAGTAGGATGATTGTAGCTCCGTCTTTATGTTATGTTGATGATCTGTTTGTTGCTGTGCTATAATTATGTGAATTGTGAAGTGTCTGGTTTAGCATTTACTTGCTTTTAATTATATTTAGGAAAACATTCATTTAGGATGATTTATAAACAGGTTCATAATTGCCATGAATGAGTTCAAATTTATAATCAACTGTTCAGAAATATGTACCTGTGATTTGCATTTATCACAGCAACTACAAACAACAAAAAACGTATATATTAAGCAAGTACACAAAGTATGAAATGGAATTTCTTGCTTCCTAAAATATTGAAAATATTCCATGAAATTGAGAATCATATAATCAAATAACTGGAGCCTTCAAGTTTAATTTGTATGCACAATACAGGGATCCAAATAAAGCATCCCAGACGATAGCTGTTTAACCTCAATATATTTTGCTAAGGAAGTTGTTAGACATCCAACAGATAACAATTTATAGTAGAGATGGATACTAGATTCTTTAAATATACCTTTCTACCCTGACATTATCATATGAAACAGCAATTATCTCATTGCCATTGCCACTGCTTACAGGAGTGATCTGGCTTACATTAGAATTAGAATTTTTTATTGGCCAAATGTGATTGGACACACAAGGAATTTGTCTCTGATGCATAAGTTCTCAGTGTACATACAACAATAATGATAGATAATTATCATAGTCATTGTAAAAATACATTCATCTAAAACATTAGATACAACACTTAGTGATTAATAGTCATGAATACTAAAAAAGCAATCAACATAAATCATACTAGAATACTAAGTAAACAATATAAATCGTAAGATACAAGCAACAAAGTTATAGTTGTAAGAATATAAGGAGATAGATAATAGGGAAGATGAGAATAATGATGATAATACTGCCTTTCTAGATAGTTTGACAGTGTTATGGGAATTAGTTGTTTAGCAGAGTGATGTTCTGACGTGCAATGCTCTATAGCATCATTTTGAGGGTAGAAGTAGAAACAGTTTACATTCAGGATGCGAGGGGTCTGTAGATATTTTCACAGCCTTCTTTCTGAGTCATGCAGTACACATTACAATAAATAGCAAGAGTTATACATAACAAAAAGAGGAAAATCATGCAATTGTTCATCCCAAAATTTTCCATTTGACTGGTTCTTAAAAGGAAACATATCATATACAAATTAAAAAAAGAAGTGGATAAATATTCCTGAATAAATTCTAGGAAAGCCTGCTATCTTTGGACATCGCTTGAAGCTGTGATTAGAAATTGTCTGAATGGTCTATTTTAGAAATTTCTGTTTTGCAAAATTCTCTGCAATCATATATACCTTCTATTTGAGTTCCATTGAAGTAAATAGGATTGAAGTAAATAGCCTAAATGTGTTCAGGATCGCAATCAGTGCCCATCCATTTTTAGTCACCTTATCCAAGCAAATGAATGTTCGCTTTTTGTCAAATATGGAAAATGACATTTCAGATGTTGCTGATGGATGAGAAATGCAGAAAGAGCATGCTTTTAGTTGCCTTAAAATACATTTTCCTCCTGACTAGATTCAAATATTGCTCACCACTGACTTCATTTGCTGGCATTATACAGAATTTTAATTCAACAATATATAGAAGGCCACACAATTCCTTCTGTTAGAGATGAAAGAATGCTAAAAATTGAGTTACTACAAAATTAGAACTTAAGATTGTTGAATATTTTACCCAATCTTCATTATTTAGCCAAATCTTCCTTTTTTTGCAATTATCTTTAAAAAATCTAATTTAATATATATTTGAGTAGATAATGTTTATTCAAAATATTGTAATTCAAAACTTTGCAACAAATTTTTATTTCCAAAGTTTTACAAACTATTTATTTTAATTCTAGACCTAGAATTATAATATTAATTACAGAAAAATCAATTCCACAATTAATAGGAATGAATTAAACATAAATAAATATTCAAATCACAGCATTTCCCCATTCAGTAACTGAAGAATTAAAGGAACAAGAATAATGTTATAGAAAATATTTCTAGATCTTGTAAAATAATTATTTATGGCATCTGCATTATCTGAATCTAATATCTATTTGTACAACTTTTTAAAAATCATTTATGTTCTTTTTGTCTCTTTTGGAAATCAAGGAAAGAAAAGGGCCTGGATTCCAGATGACAAGGAGGCTTATATTGAAATTGAAATTAAAGAATCCTCTGGTGGCAAAGTCACAGTGGAAACCAAAGATAAAAAGGTAAAAAAATATCAAACGTACCAAATAACAGCCACATAGGAAACTGAAAAGGAAAGTTACATTTGCTCAACATTGCGCAGAGGAGAGGAAAAAAGGAGAATGCATCTAAACGTGGCATATGATTGTGCTGATTATGAATGTGTGTAAAAAGGATGCAGCAGGAAAAGTATCATTTGCAATTTGATGTAGAGTTACAATTGAATAGATCAAGGTGCATTTGAAAACGTTTCACCTCTGTATAGCACTATTCTTCAAAATATTAAAAGTAAGGTAAAGCTTTCCCTGATTAGTCATGTTCAACTCTAAGGCTCATTTCTGTTTCTTGGCCAAGGGAGCCAACTATATCTGAAGACATTTTCCATGGTCATGTGGCCAGCATGGCTATATGCCAAAGGCACAGGGAACACTGTTACCTTCACACCAAAGTGGTACCTATTAATCTACTCAGATTTGCATGCTGTCAAGCTGCTAGGTGGGCAGGAGCTGGGACAAGGAACAGGAGCTCACCCTATTGTGTGGTGCTTGGGTCTCGAGCCCAGGCTGTCAACTTTCAACAGCTGACAAACTCAGTGTCTTTAACTACTGAGCCATCACATCCCCTCTATATATGTATAAATTTGAAAATAAATCCTCTAAGAAAAAGAATGAAACTGAAATGCTCTCATTTTAACAACTATAGCAAGATTATAGAGGCAGTACAAAAGTACAGAGAAGAGCAACCAGGATGATTAGGAGACTGGAGATTAAAACATATGAAGAACGGTTACAGGCACTGGGCTTGGCTAGTCTAGTGAAGAGAAGGACCAGGGGAGACATGATAGCAGTCTTCCAATATTTGAGGGGCTGGCTGGCTGGATAATTCTGGGAGTTGAAGTCCACAAGTCTTAAAGTCGCCAAGTTTGAGGACCCCTGTATTAAATGGATATAAGAGAAAAAAGTGTTCTGAAGTAAAATGTGTCTTTCAGATGAGAGGTGATGTGGACCACGTACAGATGTTCTTCATGTATGAAACTAAATGGGGGAAATACTCCTTTAGAACATCTGATATTTTAGTTCCAATATTTACTTGCCATGTATTTTATATGAACACGAAATGATACTCTGAAATAATTACCTGTCTCATGTATTTTCTACTCTGAAATAGGAGGTACATGCAGCAGTGTCTTTGCTGAACTTAATGGTTGCCCAGGTCTATAAGAGGTCTATAATCTATCTAGCAGGGATCTTTGGGGTTTAGATGTCAAAAGTAAAAGCTGGATCCTCTTTTAATTTTAATATAAACTTACAACACTGTTTGGTGGTGGAAGCTTTCTAGGATTTCAGAGAGTTTTTTCACAGCCCTTTCTGGAGATACCAGGGATTTAACTGGAGACCTACACGCAAAGCTGATAAGCTGCCAAGGAACAATAAAATGTTCTTCTGATGTGTTAGTTTCTAGTATCTTAAGTCATCCAGATCAAAGAACACTAGATTATCCATTTATTTAAAAGCAAGTAAATAAATATAAGATGTATAAACCTCTCTCCCTGTTGCTGGCTTTGTAAACTACTACTGACAAGACTGTTTTCTTTTCATAAGAGCAGCAACATTTCTTAAATACAATTCATTCTAATCAGGCACAGACATGTAATACGATAGTTATTCTAGTTCTTGGATTTATGGAATTATATACTTCAGCTGTTTATCTAAATATCACCAAACCTTCCTGTTTGAAACTCTGCAGAATATTATTTTGTTTAGGTTATATTTATCCACACAAACCCACAATGACGGCAGCCACATTATACCACGGGAGCAACTGCATTGTAATTCAGAAGCCATGGCAAGATTTGTCTACTCAGTTCTTAAGACTCTGATCCTAAAAGTCAGTGGGAGTTACTCCCATGTAAACTGATATAGGATTGGGTTGCTAGTGGATGCCTCATCAATTGCTAGCCTGCCTTCAAATATTTCCAGGCTAGCATTGAGGAATGTAAAATTAATATAAAACAATTCTTTGAATAGAACTAATCAATGGAAACCGGGTAGAGCAAGTGGCCAGTTTTAAGTTTCTGGGTGTTACCATAAAAGAGGACCTGACCTGGGGTGCTCACATTGTAGAACTGGTCAAAAGGGCTTGCAGAGATTATACTACCTGAGACTTCTTAGAAAACAACAACTGAATGAAAAACTGCTGGTGACCTTCTACCTCTGCACCATAGAGAGTATCTTAACTTACTGCACCTCTGTATAGTTTGCCAATTGCAGTGGCAGATGGGACAGCACTCCAGAGGGTTAACGTCATTGCCCAGAAGATCATTGGTTGCTCTCTCCCCTCTTTGGAAGAGTTTTATAGCTCCCGCTGCTTTAAGAAAGTTCAAAATATTATCAAAGATCCATTACATCCTGGGCACCCTTTTTTTGAACTATTACCATCTGGCAGATGGTACAGAATATTAAAAACAAGCACAAATAGGCTGAAAAACAGCTTATATCCCAGGGCAGTAGCTCTTTTGAATTCTACTGTATAGTGTTGGTGCAGTGTTGTGGGTTTTCGGTTCAATGTGTGGAGTGTGAAGGATGTGTATTTGTGTTTATTTTCATGGTCAAGATGTGCACTGAAGGTGGTGTTTGATTTCATTGTATGAGGTGCAATGACAATAAACTAAACTAAACTAAACTAAACTAAACTAAACTAAACTAAACTAAACTAAAACTTCATAAGGAGGTAAGCTTCCTATAACAAGAGGTGTGAAATATTAACTTGGAAAAGATTCAGTGGCTAAAGCTTCTTCTCTTTCTGAAATACAGCTTTCAGTAGTTATTCATATTGGATTAATGATGATAAATAAGAAATATTTTCTTGAAAAAATTGAAGAAGGAAACCCCAATTTTCCCAAGATAATATTTTGTGACCAAATACTTGAATTAGCATATAGTTATTGTACTTTTGTTAACTTTTTGTCAAGCATTTATTAAATGTAGCACAGGAATATTTAGGACCTAACTTTATTAAAGCCCATGATACTGAAAAAGAAATCTTAAGAACTATGCTTCAAACAAAATGATGTATATGTAAAGTGCAATGGCCCTGAGGACTCTCCAGGCAATGAGCATTTCAAGATAACAATATGGGGACTGAATTCCATTTTCAGATTAAGAAACCCAGCCTGACATCCCCCTTGTTAGAGTCTGCAGAAATATGCAGAATCTTTCTTTCCCTGATACCCAAACTCAGCCTTTTAGTGGAAACAGAAAAAACAAGAGGACCTCAAATGTTGCATGGGCAGATTGAGACTTTACTTAATCCATTGGATCAAAAGCATACCCATTTCCAAAGCAAGCCTTAACACGGGGAGAGATTTAAGCCACCACTATACAACAAAACAATGCATTGCTCTCACTTCTACTGTATAATCTGGCCTAGAAAAAATATAGTGTGGTTGGAAGTTCCAAACAAGTGGAAAAACTATCCTGCCAGGCAAATATATTTTGAAAAGTTATGCCCATGTATTCGATTTCTTTTTGTCTGTAGTGCTTTTTGAATACTGGACAGTATTCCTGCCCCGCTTCCCCCGCTGATTCTTCCTGTTTTGGGGCATTCGTGAAAAAAAGATTCTGCACGTTTCTCTATATGCATTTTAACAAATATTAGAAAAAAGAAAACAAATAAATTTCCAAGGTAGTCTACGGTACCTAATAAAAACCGCAATAGAAATAGTAAAGCCAATGCTGACATTTAGCATAATAAGAGATAAATAAGTAAAAACGTTATCATATCTTAATGAATAGCTTTATGGGTTAGAGCCTACTTCATCCATTATTAGCCTCATTGTCATGTAAGTTATGTGATTGAACAGTTGCATGCTAGATCCTTAAGGATTTTCTTTGAGCTTATGGATAGGTTCTTGTATTTTCATCAAACAGTTTGTTTGATTCCTCTAGACTCTTGTGGTTAAAGAGGATGATGTTCAACCTATGAATCCTCCAAAATTTGACATGATTGAAGATATGGCTATGTTAACTCATCTCAATGAGGCTTCAGTCCTGCATAACCTGAAACGACGTTACACCAAGTGGATGATCTATGTAAGTTAGAAGGATAAACACTGTTGATTATACTGTATTACATCCTGTGTGTGAAACAAGCTGTCGAATAGTAGATTGTGTGTTATAAAACTCCCATCTGCTAATTTTAATTTCATTAGAAATATTAAATATTTAAATCCTAAATGAATTTGAAACATGGTACTAGAATTGAAACATTTTACATTTTATGTTCTTCTTTAAATTATATCCTTATCAATAGGGCCAGAAAATGACTTAATGCTGGTTCTGAGTTTTAGGGGGCTCGTGAGCAACTTTCTATTTTTGGACATTTTCCCAGAAAGGGCCAACCTTTTCCTATTTGCTTTCACTGCTACCCCTTCATTTTTGCACCCTATTTAAGCAAAGGAGGTAATAAAAAGAATATGTGGTATTTTCTCACTTACTATTGTTTATTTGATGAAACAGATGAACTGAACTAGGAGATGGAACAGAGAGAATAAAAATCTCTTAAGAGTTGGCAGTGTGCCCTCTACTGGGATGTAAGCCTTGCTTTTGGTTAATGAACTGTACTATTGGTGTCAACCTGGTTTACTTTTCTCATAGCTATGCTGTTTCTTTCTTCTCAGACCTATTCAGGCTTGTTCTGTGTCACGATAAATCCATATAAATGGCTTCCAGTCTATACAGCTCCTGTTGTAGCAGCTTATAAAGGCAAGCGGAGGTCTGAGGTCCCTCCCCACATCTACGCAATTGCAGACAATGCCTACAATGACATGCTGCGCAGTAAGTGTCGAATCCAATTTTTTACAAAAAAATTGTGGGAAAGGAACTGAAAACCCGATATAGACCTATTCTTCACACTTCCCAGTTGGAGTCAATATGAAGGGGATTGCGCACCAACAATATAGAGAGAGCTATGAATTTTACGCAATTGTTTTTCAACTTCAAATGCTTTTTAATATTGCCGGAATTCTTCATTTTTTAGAGGTAGCACAGACTTGCATAATAATTTATCTAAAGCAGTGGTTCCCAAAGTGGGTGGTACTGTCCCCTGAGGGGGTGGGATGCCTTAGGGGGGAGGTGCTAAGAGGCAAGGGGTCCGGCAGGGGATTGCTAAGAGGCAAGGGGGGTATTCGAGGCGCCAGCCCCACAGGGTTACCCCACTGACTGTTACACTGCTCCGGGGCTAGTGCCTCAAACACCCCCCTGTTGTACCTAAAATGCGGCAGTGGCAGCACGTCTGAAAAGTTGAGCAAAGCCAGAGGTCAGTAATTTTTGCTGCAAAGAATCACAAAAGCTTCTGGGCTGGGCACAAAAAGGGACACACATGTCAATGCAATTCAGCAACATAAAATAAAGAAATACAAATAAAACAAATCAACAAGAACCAGCAAAGCATCTCTGATTAGATTTTATTCACTACTAGAATCTAATCAGAGATGCTTTGCCAATTCTAGTCCAATGACCTGGTCCAGCAGGGTTAGAAGGGAGTGTGTGTGTATGTGTGTGCATGGCTGTCAAGACTCCAAAAACAGGTCAAGTAGCTCTGGGGAGGCCAGTCATAAATTAGAACACCTGCTAAACAACCAGCCATTAAGTGAGGACCACTTGCCTTTGGTTTGCCAGTCACCTGGCCACGCCCACGCAGTCACATGACCACCAAACCACACCTACCCAGTCATGTGACCAGCAAGCCATGCCCTCAAATTAGGCCGCGCCCATAGAAGTTTGACTCCCATCCCTGGGTGGGGGGCACCGAGGATGAGTTTGTAGCACCAAGGGGGCGGTGGACTGAAAAAGTTTGGGAACCACTGGTCTAAAGCAAAAACATGCAGTAGAGTTCAGCAATTACTTCTGTGATTTAAGAAAACCTGCATTATTTGCCAATGCGAAACTAGCTATTGAATATTGGAGTTCCCTGTATCACAACCTATACTACTGACATGTTTAGTACAGGTAGTCCTCAACTTACAACCGTTTGCTTAGTGACCATTCAAAGTTACAACGACACTGAAAAAAATGACTTATGGCCATTTTTCACACTTATGACCATTGCAGCATCCCACGGTCATGTGATCAATGTTCAGATGCTTGGCAACTGGCTAATATTTATGATGGTTGCAGTATTCCAGAGTCATGTGATCACCTTTTGTCACCTTCTGACAAGCAAAGTTAATGGGGAAACCAGATTCACTTAACAACCGTGTTACTAACTTAAGAATTGCAGTGATTCACGTAACAAGTGTGCCAAGAAAGTTCATAAAATGTGGCAAAATTCATGTAACAAATAACTCGCTTAACAACATACATTTTGGGCTGAATTGTAGTCATTAGTTGAGGACCATCTATATAGGAGTGGAATAAGTTATGTATCAATCCAGCTTCATTTCATTTCTACCCAACTGTTCTAAAGAGACTATATATCACTTCAGAATTCATTGAGGGGTTGGTGGATAGTGGCATACAATTGTAACAGAAACATGAAAGAATCCTTCTCTTGAATGTGCTACAGACATACTTTGGGTTTGATTATCTATGGTTAATTAAACTTAACATAAGCACTCCCATATAGATTCAGCTTTCTGTATCTAATATGCTGCCACTATATCAAAAAGACTGATTTGAAACAAGCTCAATGCATGAGCATATATCTATTTAGTTTTACTTAAAAAGTATACATTTTTCCACTTCCTTCTTCCAAAAAGTTAGGTACAGCACCTGATGCAAATGTTCAGTACATCTCTCTCCCTCCCTCCCTCCCTCTCTCCCTCTCTCTCCTGTATGTTGAAATCTTCATCTTAATTTCTATGGTGAACACAAAAAGTCTGCATAAGGACAGTTTTTTATGAGTCCATTTGAATAGCTATTAAAATATGACCATACCAATGAGTGTATTAGACAGGACAGTGAGTCTAATCTCAGATTTATAGCTGGAAACAGAAAGTTAAAAAAGAAGGACATCAGTTTGACTATGAATGGGCTGGTGTTAATGATACAAACTCTAAGAAGAATGACTTGAACCTTATTTTTTTTTCTTTACCTTATAGATCGAGAGAATCAGTCTATGCTTATCACGTAAGTGCTTTCTCTTATCTGTGCAATCGATATCTCATTTGTATGTGCTTTTGAGTTAGGTTCTTTTTGTCTGTGGTTTCTATATGAAATCAATTCTAGGTAGATCAAGTTTACCATATCATCCTGTCGAGAAAGGAAAGCTGAATTGTTTGGGCAGGCTGCACAATCTTTGAGGAACATAATGATCTCTTCCTGCAACTCCCTATCCTCTTTCAGTTTGTTATCTCAGATTTTCTGGCTATTATATGTCAGTGAACAGCTGCTACTATTGTCTCAGGGGGCCAACCAAAAATGGGACAACAAATAACTCAGTCCGTATGGTTGATCATCCTTCCTGTGTGCATAATTTTTTTGAGGGCACCATGTCATTTAGGTATTCTGGGGAAGCACTTTCTGTGAAAAAGCCCAATTAAGCCAAAACATTTCATTTATATTATTCCATTTTTCATACTTCATTTGGATATACTCCTGCAAGCATTGTGGTGGTCTGTGATTAGTTCAATTGGAAGATACGCTGTTGGGAACCTAAATTAGAGCAAGCCCACACCACTTTTGTTTCATTAAACAGGCCCAGTTCAATGGCCATATCTTACCAATCGCTTTCATCAACCATGATAAAATCCCTTGCACTAATGGATATGCCTTGGAAGTTTGCACATTTGTCTCCCATACATGAACAAGAACTTAAAAATCAAAACTTACAGAGGAAACAACTGAAGAGATTAAGTATCAGTGGACATTTATGAAAGGGATTAATGGAAAATAATTGTATAATAGGCTACAAGTAGACTATGAATGACCACAATTTGTAGATGCCAGTAGGAGAATGCCTTTTTAAGAGACCTGAGTATGGGTACAAAAAGTCTATGAGATTGTAGCATAAAAGGGAAAGAATAAGAAATCAAAGTTGGAGAATGAACAGTGGGCAGGAATTATGAGAAAAGGGGATCCTGGGAGAAATTAGGCTAAGCCCCATTTGTAAAAAGAAAGAAAGGGAAGAAGTATTAACTGAAGCAGCCATGGTGATGCTATAAAAAGCTTAATCTGCTTCTCCCCCACTCCCCAAGCTTCTAGTCTTGGCCATGGCCTAATTAGGTAAAGCAGGGGCTGAAAGCATGAGATGTTTGGCTCTAGGCCTGCAGAGACCTCATTCCTACCCCCACCTCAGGATAGCTCTTTGTGTAGTGGGGATTACAATGGAAGGGCAGCTAACTTTAGGCATGAAATCAATGCCAGGCCAGTGCCATTGAACTTTATTGATAGCACAGAAGACGATCCCAGTCTAAGTGAAAAAAAGGTTCAATATCTTGCTGAGCTTGAGTTCCTCTTTTTGGAGAATTTAGTTTTACATGTGGTTGAATCAACTTTTCATACTCGTCTCTTGAAATATAAAGAAACTCTATGATTTTACTTTTCATTCCTGAAAGCAATTAAAATAATTTTCTATGTGTAAAAAGTGTGAAGCTGCTTTGTACAGAACAGCAAAGGAAGTAGAATCTTGTGAATTTCTGCACTTCCTACAGCAGAAAACTGTTTAACACAAATTAATGATTAAACAGCTTGTATACTAGCTTTTACTTTCTGGAGGAATGCTAAAATCTACAGGCTGAGTCAATCTAGTCCATTTAGTCAACAGTTCCCGGGAAGGGATGGGGGTAGGAGAGGGAACTCATATCAATGATGCTGCCTTGTTTCTTCTTGCTAGTTAATAGGTTCCAGTGCAGAGTTGATCTAGAACAGAGGTGTCAAACTCACGGCATCACATTTTCATCACATGACATATCGTGACTTCCCCCCACCATTTGCTAAACAGGATGTGCGTAGCCAGTGTATAATGCATCTGGCCCACGGTCCGCAAGTTTGACACCCCTGATCGAGAACTATGTACGGCAGAAGCTCTGAAGTAGCAGTTTTTCCAGAATCTCTAAGTGCAGAATGTTAACAGCATTTAATCTTCAAGACTGTAACCTGTACAGATGTTCCAGATGCATCCAGAATACATGCAGAATATATACATGCAGAAGCTTTTACATGCATGTAACTTGATCTTTCCCAACTTGTACTGCCAGATATATTGAAATGGAATCTCTCAGAATTTCCAATCAACTCAAGGTCGAAATCTTTGTTGTACAACAGATATTTTGATGTAATCAGTAGCAGGTTTTTTTGTTTGTTTCTAATGTTTGTTCAATTTGTATGAAAAAAGTCAAATAATATTATGCTTATCATATTGATACCCTAAATTGTAATTGATAGAAAAAAATAATCCCATCAGTTGATGACCGTGCTGCTTAGGAATCTGGAGAGAGGAAATTGTATTTTAACAGATTTCCCTGTGTCTCAACTCACGCAAAGCTCAGATGCAACCGCTGGACTTCAAACCATATTTTTCAAAGCAGCACAGCCTTTGTCCACCCATATTGCACACAAGGCAAAGGTCAAGGCAACAGAGGCATCATACTGTCCGGTCCCATTATTTTCAGGAGCAAGAAAAAGATAGATGTCCCCTGTGCGACATTGTTCTTGTTCATCCAGGCACTTCTAAAAATATCTCATAAACTCACCCTATGTTCTGAGTACCACAAAACCCATTCATTAATCAATAGTATTTAAGATTTAGTGGGATGGCTAATATGCTAGCATGTCTTTCTCCACTCTGACCTCTATAGTATATTTCTGGGTGGTTGGGAGTTGACTGGCAGATTGTGTGAGTATGAGAAATTTTTGCTAATTGCTTCATGCTCTTCATCTATGTATTTCTATTACTCTAAGCGGAGAATCTGGTGCTGGTAAGACTGTAAACACCAAGCGAGTCATTCAATACTTTGCCATTGTCGCAGCCCTGGGTGACTCTCCGGGCAAGAAAGGAGTAAGGCCTTCATTTGCAAAAAATGCATTTTCTCTTTTCTTTTGTTTGTTTTCCTTTTGTTTCCTTTTGGACTTGTTTGGCAGTGTGTTGGACATGGCCTTTTCTTTTGTTTCGAAACAAGCAAGGCTTGAAAAAATTGCTCTTGGGGAAAATTTCATGAAAAGGATGATGAGGCAGTGATTGCTTCAAGGCTTTTTTTCTTTTTAATGACCAATGTGTTTCCCTTTCCTCCAGTACTTTTATTTTCAAAAAAGGGAGAAGTTCCCCAAAGCAGTCTTGCAACTCTTTCTTTTAAGCCTTGCTTTTTGTGATTTCCCTCTCCCAATTATCTCTCTTGTTCCTTTTTATTCTTTTTTTTCCATTTTG